>NC_060129.1:47269243-47360820 GCF_021461395.2 Schistocerca americana | reverse complement strand
TTATACAAACATATCTTAATAATTGAACTTAGCTATTCCTTATACATCAAATCAATCTTTTGTTTCTTTAAGTCTGCAAGTTTTTGGTGATGGCTTTAAGGAATAAGGCTGCAAATTTCTCAGTGATGCCTTCAAGGAATGGCTTTTTTTACTTACTATGCCATAAATTCTTTCTGAATTGAAGTATTTTCTAAAGAAAAAAGTCTCTCTTCTAAAATTACATTTCTCAGGTGTGTTTTATATGCTTCAAGCAAGAGAAGCTCTATTTGACATCTGCTGTAATAGAAGAAATGGACAAAATAAAGGATAATAGTATACAAGGGTCTGTAAAAATGACCTTGTCATCATTAAGCAATTTGAACATCTTTCTGGTGGAAATTTTTGTTTACTTCTCATCTACATACGAAATAGGGAGTTCATTTCATAAGCATTGTGTCTTGGAAAACACAGGCGCAGAGAAATTTTGTAAGTTTTCAACTGCACTAGAAGAAAAATTTGTGGTATTCTTTAAATTATTTTGTGGTATCAGCAAGGCAAACAAACTGAATCACATCTCTCATACATTTCCATCAAAAAGTGATCCAAAATTTCCTGACATACCTCAATATAAAAAGAAAAGGTCATTTCTAATTAAAAACATATTACCAAATTATACCTGGCCTGGTGAAACATGTCACTTGACAGCTCGTGTGTGGTTGGCTACACTGCTATTGTGAGGTTGCAGTAGCTGCCACTGCACAAACCCACAACTCCAAAGTACGTTTAGTAAATGTAAGCTACAATCAACGTTTATACATAAGTGCAACAAAGTGCATTTTTCTAACAATGGAGAGAATGATGAGATTAGGCGTTTGATGTGTATGAAACTGGGAAATAAAAACACCCAAAGCTAATGACAATATCTACAACAAGTCGTTCCAAATTGTTACAGTAAAGCTGCATGTAAAATGTCATATAGTAATGTAAATCTAAGCATACCAAATAACACACTATCCACACTCATAAAAATAAATAAAGCAAATCTTGCATAGTCTACCCAATTGCAGAGAGAAAAAGAATTAATTCTGTATACATATAATAGAGGGAAACATTCCACGTGGGAAAAATATATCTAAAAACACAGATGATGTGACTCACCGAACGAAAGTGCTGGCAGGTCGATAGACACACAAACAAACACAAACATACACAGACACAAGCAGACATTGTCTGCTTGTGTCTGTGTATGTGTGGATGGATATGTGTGTGTATGCACGAGTGTATACCTGTCCTTTTTTTCCCCCTAAGGTAAGTCTTTCCGCTCCCGGGATTGGAATGACTCCTTACCCTCTCCCTTAAAACCCACATCCTTTCGTCTTTCCCTCTCCTTCCCTCTTTCCTGATGAGGCAACAGTTTGTTGTGAAAGCTTGAATTTTGTGTGTATGTTTGTGTTTCAACCTGCCAGCACTTTCGTTCGGTAAGTCACATCATCTGTGTTTTTAGATGTAATTCTGTAGACATTTACACTCACACAATTTACAATGTCAATGGCACAGTTCCATCTAGTTTTCCTTCACTATCATTGGAATCAGTGCCAAAACTGTTGTCTTCATCATCATCATCATCATCATTAAGAGAAATCGTTAATCATTTACAATACCATCTATAGTCTGTGCTTCTCTTATCAGTTTAGCAACATGGTCTACTTTTTCCCTTCATATAGCAGTCATTCCACTTCTGTTATAATAAAAGTCTTGTTGTTGCTTCTAATGTACACCTTCACTTCACTCCAAACCAATTCAATTGGATTAAAATGACAGTGATAAGGCAGTAGCCTAATTACCAAGTGACCCGTTCGCTGGAAATTTCATCTACAATGTATTTAGGTGACACAGGCTTATTTTGTTTCACGAGCAAGTATAACAGCAGCTTTGTCATGCTCATGTCCGCAGAAATGTCTCTCACCTGCAACCACTGCACCATAGTTTCTTTAGAGTCGCTAGTGGTGGGAAATTTATCTAAAATCACAGGATGGTACGATGCATTGTCCTCATGATAGTCACTGGTTTTTTTCAATTGAAAAACTAGAAGTCCTTCAGGCACAAAGCCGTTTGAAGATCCTGCTTGTGCCACAATTAATCGGCGACCTCTTCCTGTTGGCTGATGACCACTGTTATTCGGAGTATCATCTGTCCAGCATTTCTTAACTGATTCTCCAGTGTTGACCCAGGTTTCATCTAACCATGTGATTGAGTGTATGTCCTTTCCTACAAGCTGCAATGACATGAGCTTTTTCTAGTAACAGTTTTCATCCATCTTGCTTTTTAAAATGGAAGCCAATACTTTTTCATATCATCTTAAGTGACGTTTTCCCCCTGAGAAAATTTCACATTCTTTTAAAGAAATTAGCAACTTTGCTATTATGGGGTGTTATTTCCTGTTATAGTATCCATATATGTGTCAACAAATTGCATTGGATTCAAAAGAATCAATATCTGTAACAGGACAAGGCTGGTTATTTTTCCTTGCCTGGAGTACTTAAAAACAAACTGTTTCTTCCACAGGGGCTTTCTTCCACACTGTTTACTTCACTGTCTTGTTCGTCTTGAAGTAGCACCCCTTTCCTTATAACTGTTCTTTCACTGAGTCCTAGAGTTTTTGAGGTACGCTCTAAAACTTTATCGGCTGGAATTGATGCATGCCCATGAACAGAAACAAATTCTTTTCTTGCTGGTGGAGCGTCCTCCGTAGCAATTCCAAAGCCTGACTATTTAATGGCACTCCACGGTGCAACAGATTGTCACTTGGTGAACAACATTGTTTTGGTGACATTGTTTTATAAACAAAAACTGTAATCAAGGCGGTAACACAACACAACAGCATGTGTTTGCACACTAACATACAATGTTTACACGGAAGCTGGCAACGTGGTAGCGTCGATGTATACAGAGAAGGGTAGCATGAATGGTCACAGTAACAACCTCATGACTGAGAGAAGATCTGCTCCATACTCCAGGAGGTTCACCAGATGACTCCCCTTTGGGGCCATGACATCCTGACATAATCACGTGGTGTTGCATCCTGATTGGCTCCATCGACTCCAGCAGTATGACTGCTGCATCTCCTGTGCCCCCCCCCCCCCCCCTCCAACTCCTATCAGCACTTTGATTTATGCTGTGCTGGAGAATTGGCACACAGTGCTCGAGAAGAGTGTGACCATGTCTTACATACAGCGATTGCACTTCTATGAATGCGCAGCACAACATAAGTGATCAGTTTATAAGCATACCTTAATTGTGTTTCAGAGATGCAGACACCAAATATAATTACAAATATAGCAAAACATAGTTAAAATAATTAAATTACTCTATTGTGGCTACATATACTTATTACAACAGCAAGATTAAGGAGGTCAATGGCTGTTCTCTAAATTCATAGGCCAATGCTTTCCCAGGTATATTTTACACATTTAGTATATCAATGTAGAGTTTTTAGTAATGACTGAACATTATCTAAGAAATGTATTTAGTTGACTTTTATGTAGTATCAAAGTATATATAAATGACAACAACATTTTAAAGAAGAGTTCAATATACTTACTGACCACCAAAAAAGCAGCATATACAAAAGCTGTGAAAACAAAGATATCTCAGGGCATGTTTATCAAATCCTGCTATATCAGTTAGAGACAGTGGAACTCACATCTAATGCAGAGAAAAATGAGACTTTGTTGTTGTCGTCTTCCATCTGAAGACTTCCTTGGTAGCTCAGTATGTGTGCTACCAACCAATACCTTCTTTCACTCAAGTTGTGCCATAGATTCCTTTTCTCCCCAATCTCTTTGAGTATCTCCTCAACTAGATTGGTCTACCAATATAGTATTCAGCATTCTTCAGCAGCCCCACATTTTCAAAGCTTCTATTCTCTTCATGCCTGAACTGTTTATCATCCACATTTTATTTCAGTAGTAAGCCACACTCCCAAGAACTACTTTCACAAAATACCACTGACTCTTAAATTTATATTGAGGCTAACAGATTCCAATATTTCAAAAATCTTTATCATGCTATAGCAAGTCTGCATTATGTTTCCTCTCTACTTCAGCCATTATCAGTTATTTTGCTGCCCAAACAGCAAAACTGATTTACCAGTTTTAGTTTCTCATTTCCTAATCTAATTCCTTCGGCAGCTCCTGATATAACTCAGCTGCGGTCTATCAAACTTAATGATATTCATCTTATAATCTCTGTTCAAGATGTTATCCATTATGTTCACCATAGGCATCTGCAAAGGGGGTAAGAGGGGGCATGTACTGCCCCCCAATCTCCCCTCCCCCCATGGATCTGGATCCAGAGATTTTATTTATACATTGATTGGATAAACATGAACTCTTTGGGATATAATAAGTTATTTTGTGCCACCTATAAAAATTAGTTTTTATGGTATGACATGAATCAAAACTGACCAGCTCATTATTATAAAGAATAACAATTTTAGAGTCATGACCTCCCCTACCCCCCACTCACTGGAAAAATTTCTGTGTGTGTCCATGCATTCAACTGCTCTCCAGGTCCTTTTCTGTCTCAGATAGGATGACAGTGTCATTGAAAAACCTTGAAGTTTTTATTTCTTCTCCCAAAACTTAAATTTCCTTTTCAAATTTCTCCTTGGTTTCCTTCTTTGAGTCTTCTCACCATATGGGTTGAATAACATTGTGGATAAGCTACAACCCTGTCTAACTCCCTTCTCAGTTATTGCTTCTCTTCCAAGTCCTTTGACTCCTATAGCTGCAGTTTGGTTTTGTATAAATTGTGAATAACCTTTTGCTCCCTGTATCTTATCTCTGGCACTTTCATAAATTCATAGAGTATATTCCAGTTCATATTGTCAAAAGATTTCTCAAAATCTACCAATACTATGAACATACGTGTGCCACCTCCAACCTGTCTTTTTGGATAAGTCATAGGAAGATTATTGCTTCATGTGTTCCTACCTTTTTAATATCTGTAACAGACATTTACTGAGGTCACCATCTACCAGTTTCTCCATTCTTCTCTAAATAATTTATGTTAATATTTTGCAATCATGACTTATGAAATTGATGGTTTGATAGTATTCACACCTGTTAGCATCTGCCTTCTTAGGAACTGAAATTGTTACACTCTGCTTAAAGTCTGAAGGTTTTGCCTTGTCTCATATGTTTTGCACACCAGGTGAAACAGCTTTGTCATGGCTGGCTGTCCCAAGAATTTTAGTAACTCTCAAGAAATGTTGTCCACTGCAGGTGCCATGTTTCAGTTTTGGTCTGTCATAGCTCTGCCAGATTCTTGTCACAGTGTAGCATCTCCAGTGCATCTTCATCTACATCACCAGTCTTTCTGAAATATTGCTTTCATTTTTCCCTTTTTCATTTTGTATTTATTCCTTCCATCTTTCCCTTACAATATAGGGAGTGGTTAAGTTTAAATGAAATTATGACATTGTATGCATATTATGCAAGACTGGATGTTTAGGTGGTGTTACAGCAGTTGCTGAAAGGCTCTGAAAAAGCTATTCAGTTAAAAGCTTCATGAGTTGCTGGGGTATATTATATCAAAAGTTTGGTAACAGAAATGGGCAACATAAAGTGTGGGAGCACATTTCACTACTATTTATTTTGCTGGGTACCTCAGAACAAAATCGTTAGTGTTATACAATGTTGTTATGAGTGAGGTTATTAAGATATCCAACAGTGGGGTATTAGTTTGCAATTACATAAGTGTGGAATGGTTTGCTAAGACATGTCGAGTCTCACGCCTTAATACCACAGAGCTACATCATATTCCATTATGGAGAATGTAAGGCCTTCTATAGCCAATCTGTCACTGCCAGTAATTGACAATTGTACATTACAATTGAAGAAGATATCAGCTCCAAGGATACATGTGACTGAAATGAAATTATGCCAAGACCCTCTTGATTTTTTTTTTTTTTTTGAGTCCTTTTTGATAGCAAGTTAAAAGTGAGTAAACATATAAATAAACTGCTCACGATGTACAATTGAGTATGATTTGCTCCTAGAAACATCTCTTATTGTCTTGGTCTAAACAATAGTTTATTGGCTTATACTGTATATTTTCATTCCTTTCACTCCTACAGAATTCTCTTCCTGGGCAGTGCAACTCAGGTAAATATAATGTTTATCCAGCAGAGTGGCCACAGACAATATTGTATAAAGTAGGTAACCGTACATCTTGTAGAAGACCTTTTGGGGATCATGGGATACTTACACTAACTCCTCTTAGTAGTTTTCATTGCAATAAAAATTAAGTTTCAATTGAACTGCAATTTACATAACATTACCAGATAGAAAATAATTGCCACACAGACTTTGCCTCATGTGTCTTCGGTTCAGAGAGGAGTTATGTACTCTGACACAGGTAACAGCAGGGGGGAACAAGGGTACAGGCTTTTTATTGAGTACTGAATTCTCTAGAGCTTCTAGAAATGATTCTCTGTGACATTACTAATCTACAGGTTAACACTTCCTGGTGCAAGAGGAAATACCGTGACCTTTGTGATGACTAGCTGTCTTGGGAATATGTTTGGTTTTCACATCATCCACAACAAACTATACTGATTCCTTGGCACAGCGGCAGTTTTGATGTCATTCCATTTCATTTATTTATTTATTCACCCTCGATGATTTAATACAACAGTATCTGACATGTGAAGATACAGTACACAAATAATATGTACATATATAAAACATTAGAAGACAATTAGTGCGGATAGGGCAGGAAGTTAGCCATGGTCTAAGCCAAGTAATTATCTCACCATTCATCTCGGCAACTTGGGGAACCATGGTAAATCCAAGCCAGAATGCCCAGATGGGCAATTAAGTCCTCCCAAATACAATTCCAATACTAGACTGGTGTAGCTACCTCGCTCAGTGTATGATTATAAGGGGACTCACAGAAACATAGTCTGTATTGTGATTGCAACATGCAAAAGAATTTAATCAATGAACAAGAAATTCGAAAATAAAAACTCTACTGAAAAGTACAAGATGCACAATAAGTAAATCAGTGATGTAGATAAATCTTGAAACATTGATCAAAAGAGCCTCAAGAAAAAATAAAATCATCAGAACTTATTATATAACACTGCCAAAAAGTATAATGCACAAACACACAAAAACATGCTGACACTATATCCACCACAACTAGGCAGGCACCACATCCGTTTTCAGAGGAGGTGCATTCCATTGCATATGAACAGGAGCCACACAAAACCAACAGGGAAACGTTATTTGGAAGGAAAAACACAGCATAGACAGTACATCAGTTAAGAGAATCAAAATAACTCAACAAGTAATGAGGGCTTAGTATCCCTATAAGCAAAAATATTCATTAACATTGTAGAGACACTTCTCAACAAGAAACGATTTTAATTGTGCTTAATAGCCATTTCCCTCTCCAACATCTTTATATGTATTGAAAGTGCATTAAAAAGAGTGACAAAAAATGGCTCACATGTCTTTGAGCATAGGTCCTTCTTCCTTGTCCTATGTGTATGGACCCACAATTACAAGTATTACACCTGGGGTAATTAGAGTTAGTTTTCAGCTCACGAAGTCTAGCTCCTGGCATCAACACACATTTGCACATGTTCAAGAAGGGAACATGATTTATTTTTGGTGTTAGCACTAGCATAGCTGTGTGATCAGATTTGAATAGCCCTTTTCTGTAATCTAAAAATCTCATTTGACAGACTATTGATTAAACACCAAAAAATTATTTCATAAACTAAATGGGCTGAAGGTACCCAAAAAAGCCATTCTGGAACCATCTGAAGAGCAAGCTTTAGAAATAATTCCCATAGCAAATCTTGCAGAACTGAGTCTCTCATTACATGGTCTTCATAGTTTGTCTTGGTCAATACACATTCCTCAAAGTCTTATGCTTCATGCCCTTTCTAACTAATTTCCATCCAATACCAGAGAGAGAGCTTGGTTTTGATTCACCTTTCGAAATTGTATATAGTTTGTTTTCTTCACATTAAGGGTCAGCCTATTGGCACTGAACCTTTAACTGTGAGGACTTGAGGTCTGTTATCAGTTGTAGTGGGCAGAGATTCCTTAACATCCCTCACTATTATACCAATGTCATCTGCAGTCAATATGGATGTGAATCTGTACAGAAGAGTGCTGTAATAGTGTCAAAAATGTTTTCTCTATCTCGTCCTCATGCATCTCTCTCTGAACTGACTCAGTACCCTATGGTGTGGATTCCAATGAAACATAATCATGGCAGCCCTATGTGTGCCTGTCATCTGTCTACATCTACATCTACATCTATACTCTGCAAACCACTGTAAGGTGCATGGCAAAGGGTACATCCCATTATACCAGTTATTAGGGCTTCTTCTTGTTCCATTCATGTATGGAGTGTGGGAAGAATGATTGTTCGAATACCTCTGTGCACTCAGTAAATTTCCTAATCTCATACTCACATGACACATAATGGGTTGTAGTAGATCCCTAGAGTAATCATTTAAAGCCCATAGTCAAAATTTTGTTAACAGACATTCTCAGGATAGTTTACGTCTGCCTTCAAGAGTCTTCAATTTCAGTTCCTTCAATATCCCTGTGACACTGTCTCATGGATTAAACAAACCTGTGACCATTCATGCTGCCCTTCTCTGAATACATACCTGTTAACCCTATCTGGATTAATCCACAATTCAGCAATATTCTAGGATGGGTCACAAAAGTGATTTGTAAACAGTCTCTTTTGTGGACTGATTGCACTTCCCGAGTATTCTACCGATAAACTGAAGTCTGTCACCTGCTCTACGCACAACTGAACCTATGTGATCATTCCATTTCATATCCCTACACAGTGTTACACCCAGGTATTTGTATGAGTTGGTCGATTCCAACAGTGAGTCACTGATATCGTCATAGGGTACCACATTTTTTTTCATTCTTTCAAGTGCACATTTTTACGTTTGTGAACATTTAGAGCAAGTTTCAAATCTCTGCACCATGTTGAAATGTTAACACTTTGTAATCTTACCCTAGCTCACACCACCTGTTGATGTTCACTCAGTTCATAATTGACTCATCTCATGAGCTTTGAGAGGTGTAAGATTTACAAATAGACTTTCTTACTTATCTTCTTTTCTTGTCATTGGCTCAAGTTTGTTATGTCCAGGGGTTGATTCATGAGGCTGAAATTTATGACATTTTAGTTTCCATATGACATGATAATATTTAAGTAAGCCTGCTCCAAATTTCTCTTTTTTTCCTTTTTCATTATGTCACATTCTTCTATATCACACTGTCATTACAATTTCCACTTCTATATCACCAAAAATTACGTTGTTATTGCCAAACATAAAAGAAACTTCTGATCACATCAGAGGCATGCCTGCTACTACCTTATTCTGAGGTATTAACAATATTCCAAAGAGTTTTCAAAACAAAACTGTTTACAAACTTTCTTGACAAAAGAAGAATCTTCACCAAGTTATATCATTATTTTGGATATAAATCCAGAAATAAATTTAATAGTTAGTGTCAGATTGCGTCATTAATAACAGGAAATTTAAGTGTGCCAAATATTTTGTAATTTCAAATGTTTTCAAAAGAAGAGTAATTTTAACTGTACATACAGAGTTAGTACATATCACTTTTAACAAAGTAATTTCTTTTTACACGTTTTAGCCTGAAATGTATGACATCATATACAATATAATATGAAATTCTTTTAGTTAAACAACTGAGATATTATCAACCTATACAATATTCGAAAATATTTTTCATATCAAATACTTCTGTTCAATAAAGGTGATGTTAGAGGAGAGTGTCCCTATACAACTTAGTTATAGGTAACTGCATCATTTGCAAGAAGACTAATTTTACTATTAATATTTTCTACAAGGTCGTTAATAAACAACGTGAACAGCAAGGGCCCCAAAACACTCACCTAGGGCACATCGAAAGTTACTTCTACATCTGATGATGACAACATCCATACATTTTAAAATTTCCACAGACAGCTAAATAAATAAATAAATGATAACATGTTGTGTCCTCCACACCAAAAAGTCCTCAATCCAGTAACAAATTTCACTTGATACCCCATATGATTGTACTTTTGACATTAAGCATAGGAGCAGTTCTGAGGCAAATTCTTTTTGGAAATCAAGAAACACTGCACCCACCAGGTAGCCTTGATCCACAGCTTTCAGTATGTCATTTGAGAAAAGTGTGAGTTGGGCTTCACACAATTGTTGTTTTTGAAAACCATTCTGGTTGGCATTGAGGAGGTCATTTCTGTGTAAGGAACTTCATTATATTTGAGTTCAAACGTGTTCTAAGATTCCAGAGCAAAACAGTGTCAAGTATATTGGATGACAGTTTTGTGGATCACTTCCTGTGGATCTTGTAGACAGGTGCGACCTGATCCCTTTTCCTAGAACTGAACTAGATGAATATGAAAGATCAACCAAAACCACCATCAAATTGGCTGGGACAATCTACTTTTAATAGCCTAGGACAGAACCTAGGCAGTCGCACTATTGTGCAAGCAGGACAACTACATAGCAGAATTTGTTGCTCTATGACTGTACTTCACACTATGTTAAAATGCATTTGAATAAGAAAGTTTCAAGCTCTGGAAGCAGTAGCTTTATAATCTTGAAAATTTACACGTTTTCCCAAGTGGTGACAGGAGAACCCACACAAAAATGGTATTACATGTGGGAGCTTTTGGTGACAGTGTTTCCTTCTTGCAGCAGAATAGTTGATAGGCAGGGAAGAGAGGTGAAGGAAAACAGCTGGTGAGGTTTAGGAAAAGGGGTAAAGTTGAGAAAAGTCACCCAGAACTCCAGACCAAGCGAGACTTACTGGACAGGATGAGTAGGAAAGACCATAAGCATGTCATAAGCTTCTCATTCCGTCTGGTAAGTTTCCCCTGATCTGGGGTTCCAGGGGACTTTTCCAAACTCAAACCCTTTTCCTAAACCTCAGCAGTCCTTTCCTTTAACTCATCTTCCTTGCCCATCAACCATTCTGTTGGAAGATGGAGCCATTGGATATGAAACCTTGCATATGTAATACTTTTTATGTGTGTTCCCCAGCTGCCTCGTGCTGAGTAGATTTCTTATCTATCCGATTAAGTTATGATATTAGAATTTGAAATGTATCTCTAGTCATCTTGTTCGACAGATGAACAGTAATCTGCTACTGAGATTCTGTTGTTCATTCATGGGAGATAGCATTTCTGAGGAAGCAGGGGACAGTAAAACAAAGTGTAGGGCTATATATAGAGAGAGAGAGATGCTGAATGAAACACTTTTGGCTGTCAAGAGATCAGTGTGTGATGCCCTCACAAAACCCAAGCAAATTCTGGTCACATGTAAAGACCACCCACATGCATTGTATGTAAGGGCTATGAAGACAAGATATGTGAAATTAGGGCTCATATGGAGGCCTATAGACAGCAATTTTTTCCTTGCTCTATTTGCAAGGAACAGGAGGGTAAATGACAAGTATTGCTGCAGGGTACCTCTGCTATCCACCGTATGGTGGCTTGTGGAACATCTATGTGGATGTATATGTAAAATCTGGGATGGAATGTAACAATATTATGAAAAGGAAAATTGCCACTCAGCATGCAGTGGAAATGCTAAATCGCAGACAGGCACAACAGAAAGACTGTTACAAGTAAACTTTCTGCCAGCATAGCTTTCATCAAAAATAGGCCACATACGCACGCACGCACGCATGCACGCGCACACACACACACACACACACACACACACACACACACACACACACACACACACACACATAAATGCAAATGCAACTTCCACACACATGACTGCAGTCTCTGGCAATTGTGTGCTTCAGTCTATTATTGATGAAGGCCTTGCTGGCCGAAAGCTTATTTGTGAGAGTCTTTTTGTTGTGCCCATCTGTGACTCAGCATCTCCACTATATGGTGAGTGGCAACCTTGCTTTTCATAATAGTGGTAGATGTAGATGGATATGCACTGGCACCAGAGTGAGTGTCTAGTTCCTAGAGAATGAGACAGAAACTGAAATTGAGAGTAGAAAAGCAAAAGCTGAAATTCTTAACTCTGTTTTCAAATGTCTCTTTACAAAGGAAAACCCAGGAGAATTGCACCAATTTCAAAGATGAAAGAAATAAGAATTAGTGTCAGTGGTATTAACAAACAGCTGAAATCGTTGAAATTGAACAAAGCTCCAGGCTCTGATGCAATCGCTTTCAGATTCTATACTGGATATGCAGATGAGTAAGGTCCTGTTCTTACTGTAACTCTTATTGTAACTCTTATTGTAACTCTTATTGTAGATATCTCTAGTCGGTTACAGGCCCTAGATTACACTTTATGTTTCCAAGTCATAAAAACATAGTTATCAAAATACACTTTGCTCCATTTCAGTCCTGTCAGCCTGTCAGTACAAAAAGAAGCATGACAGTGATGAAATAAAACCATTAAGATGATCAGATGTGTTTTGCAAGCAAAGAAAATGTTGCAGGAGGCAGAACATCTAAAGAGCCTTTTTTCCAATTTGCACTTTCAAGAGTATTAATGTTGGTTATTTTTTATATTCAACTGTGTTTTTTCAGTTCTTATAATTTTTTATGTTTCAGATTTTTAATTTTCATTTCATACATTGTGCAACTATAAATACATGTTCTGCAAACATTCTAAAGCTTTGTTTCTTTACTCATGGATATGCTGAATTTAAGCATATGAGGATGAAAGTTTAGATTGTCAAATCAAAAAAGTAGCATCCATATTAATATTAATAAGCTAAAGAAAGTATTTTAGATATATAATTCAAAATGGTTACCAGTACATTAAAATATCAAAGTAATTTATCTTAAAAATATTAATTAGATAACTATCAGTTGCTTGAGGTATAATAAATTTTGTGCACTTCTTGTAAAATTTAGTTGCTTAGTCACAACACGTGTCCTGTCTCACTGCATTAATAATATAAAAAACCTAGCTATTTCAGAATTTTGTTCCCTCTTGGAAAAATTTCTGAAGATACGCAAAAGTATTCAACAAGCTTGCATCTAACATAAAGCAAGAAACTTGGAATCCCAGCCAGTTCAAAAGAAAATAGAAAACTTACCTCATTAGCCACTTCTTGTATAAATTATCTAAATGTCTATATTCAAGGCCTGAAAATTTCTGTTTGCTACAGTGCTAGTAGCAGTCTTCACAGTAAAGTAGTAATGTACTGAAAACAGGGCCCAGTATTTACAATTGCATGCAACTATTTTCTTTGAAAAACACCAGTGATATCAAGTAAATTTTAAGCCACCAGCATAAGATCAAACTAGTGATGCAGCAGTATATTTGAAGTAGCAGCTTTCTTTCTCAATTGCATGACTAAATTTAAATGGCATTAGCATGTGTAACATCAAGTAGTATGATTACAATTTATTGTTGGCACAGGGTGGTATACGGACCAAATATCTGTGATTTGCTTGTCTTTGGTTTATGTATGCCTCGATTCATTCCATATCCTTGTGGAGCCCCCTTCTTCTTTTGGTCCATGGAACATACAGTTTTTTGGTCTATGGAACATGATGGATGAATGACTGAATGAATGAATAAACTGGTTGGATACCTAACCAAACACAGATAGTTACAAGCAGAGAAGGGTACGTCATCTGAGAATTCGATACCTCAGTACTGTGTGAGCCCTAATGTGTCTCCAAACATTATGGTGTGCAATTGTAGGTGGCCAGATAGTGTTCCTTGTGACGTCCTTGACATGGTTCAAATGTGTGTCCAGCAAGTATTGGCAGTGATTTCTGGAGGATTGCCGTGAACGTGTTGTCAGCTAGCTTTGTCTCACATGTACTGGATCAGTTGCACACCAGGAGAGTGTGAGGTTGCGGGAAGCAGTGAAAATCATCATTCTTCTGAGATGCCTGCACTTTCCTCACTGCATGTGTCTGGGAACTGCCCAGCTAATGTATGGCATCCACAGTTGCTATGTAGAGCAGCAGCTTGGGCTGTCTAATTACTCTGATCTACATCTACATCTGCACTTCGCAAATCAAGGGGAAAGTGTAATGTTCCTATAACACTAGCTCAGGGCACTCCCAAAGTTAATTTTACAGCTGTTAATTTTGTCCCATTAACAAGAACAAGGTGAAAATTGTCTACAAAGACATCCAGGATTCAGTCACAGAAGCTGGTTCCAATACTCAGTAAGAAATGTAGACATTGGTATTCAAATTTCTCTTGATACTTAGGAGAGGACATCATCTGTTGTATCTAGTGCCAGCCCAAACTTTCACTCTTTTAATTCAGGCAATTGAATTATAAATTGTGAGAGCCTCAGAAGCATGTGCTCAAGATCCCACAACTCAGTGTGCTGTACCCTATATGTTCTCTCTGTTGTGGTACAGAGTTACATTTTGGTGGTAGGAAGACTAATCGGAAGTGACAGACAAAAAGAAACAGTCATACCTCTTGCTGGCTACTTGGGAGGCAGGTGACGCCTGCTTCATTAGTCCACAGATTGAGCTCAGGACACATGGTTATCTGGTCTGGCGGAGGGTACTTATCATTGTAGCAGTTATTAGAGTGTGTAATACATTTGTATTTCAGTGCACAACATTTTAATTGATTTTAGTTCCCATTCATACAGAAGGGTAGGGATTAGTTTACCAGCTGATCAGCCCTTTAATATAGGTGATGATGAAGTGGTTAATGTGTGGCTTTTAAATCATAGTACAATGTGTGAGTTTCTCTTTAAATTGTTAGGGAGAAGTTTTTAATGTCTTATCTGGGTTGCTTATACATTTTGAGTTTTGCTGATGAGTAACCCACAGTTTCATGATTTATTTTACCTGCGTTTCTTCCATAGATGAATTAGAATTTTGACAGTACAGTTTAATTTTGACAAAGTCAATCACCAACCATATCACATTCTGCTTGAAACACACACACACACACACTCATTGATGCATAAAATCAGCTGTAAACTCATTTTTCTGAATACTAGTAGTTTTGATCAATTCAGTCTCACCCACATGCTGATAACAGGCTCCTTGACATTGACAAGGATTACGGACTTTTTTTTTATCTCTTTGCACTTTTTTTTGACAGCTCTTCATTAGCTAATCTGGGTGTAAATTTGTCAATTCTGCTCACACGTATTGTTGTACAACTCATTCAACCATCATGTTTTCAATAGTTACTCAGTTCCGTGTTCTGTACCTCAGGAATCTGTCAACTAATACATATACATGAATGATAAAACTTGTAGAGATTAGGAATGGAACAGTCACATTATCTCAGTCATAAGTAGAAGCAAATCACAGACTTCAGTTCATTGATAGAATACTAGGGAATTGCAACCAGTCTGCAAAGAAGAGTCCTTATAAAACACTTGTATGATCAACCCTCGAATGTTCCCTAAGTGTGTGGGATCCATACAAGCAGAACTAAGAGGAGGCATTGAACATATAAAGAAGATGGCAACAAAAATGGTCACAGGTTATTCTGACTCATGGAAGAATGTCACAGAGATGTAGAATGAACTGAAATGGAAGTTGCTTAAATATAAACACAAACTCACCCCAGAAAAGGCTTCTCACAAAGTTTCAAGAATCAGCTTTAAGTGATGAATCTAGAAATATACTACAATCACCAAGTATCACTGCCACAGGGATAATGAGGACAAGCTTAGACTAATTACAGCTTTCACAGAGGCATTGAAATAATCTACCTTCCCACTTTATATACATGAATGAAATGGGTAAAAGCCCTAATAACTGCTACAATGTGAAGTACCCTTTGCCATGCACTTCATAGTGATTTTCAAAGTATATACATAAATGCTGGTATTCACGAGGAAAAAAAAATGTTGTTTTTCAGCTGTTATTTGTTAGTTTATGGATTCTTCCCTCAGACACTAGCTTCTCAGAGCTGTGCAAGAGGCAACTAACATTACAACACATTACATCCCATCTGACCTTAATCTACATTAATTTCTTTATTCTGAGCACTTCTTAAAAGTAACTATCCCTCTCTTCACTCCCTTTTAATTTTCTGTTTCTTTTATTTTCTGACCCATCTATTTTTCCCCATCTCCCACCTCTACCACATAAATTGCATTTAGTTTTTCACTCTTATCAGGTCTTGCATGATATTTTGTCAGTGATCTCTGTATCATGTGTTACCCTATCTTTCTCTTCTAAGCTCCCAGCTTTTCAAATTTCCTCCAGTGCAGTCCCCAACAATCAGTCTTCCCCTCTCATTCCATCTGATCAGTCTCCCCTGACTCATACTTCTGGGTGACTTTTCCCATGCTCTTCCCATTTCCTAAACCTCGCAGCTCTTTTCCTTCACCCCTCTTCCTTCCCCTTCAAACCTACTCCCAGTAGAAGCAGCCACTGGCTCTGAAAGCTTGCAAATTTCCTTAAAATTCACATGTGTGCATTCTCCTGCTCCCACTTGGTGAACAGTTTTTAAATCTACCCTGTTACATTCTTGCTTGTAACAGATAACTTACTATATAAAACACAGTGTATCACTACACACAAATGCACACCCACTGCCGACTCGGATTACAAACATGATGCTTTGCCCCTTGCATTCTCTCCACTTGGTTCAGAAAGCTGACTCATGGCTCATAAACATGCTACTAAGACCAATACATGTGTTCATGTCCTCCTTTCAGTCCATCTGGAAAACTGAGACAGCTCTGCCCCCCCCCCCCCCCCCAAATCCCCATGATCAGTGAGAAACTGAGTTCAGGAGAATGACAAAACATTACTGTCACACATTATAAATAATAGTTTTCTTGTAATAGTATTACATTGTTGTCATGTGTTGTAATGTGACAGGGTGATTTAGTTGTCCCTCACTTTATGAGCAACTACTCTGAGCCCTCTAACTAATCTTTAACTGTGCAGCATGCATCACTTACAAAGTATGTTTTAGCCACTGTGCTTTGATTAAAAGTCTGAGTTCATCTATGTAATTCAATGGCGTATCTTTCATGATTGATTTTTTTTTTTTTTTTTTTTTTTTTTAACAGTTGTGAAACAGGCCTATAGTTTTGCTGTTCTCTGCATTAACCATCTTTACTTGGGCAGTTTAAGGTTATACTAAATTTTTAGGAGTATGACTACATGAAAATTTAATCTGGAATAAACATACAGAAATGTCATTATGTTTTCAGAAGACTAAAAACATCCTAATGTTGTTGTAGTGTTATGTTCATACTTTGCACTCATGTATAGCACAGTAAGATATCGCATCATATTTTTTGGAAAATAACAGTCTGAGAAAACACACATTTATGCATCAGAAGAGAGCAATAAGAATAATAAAAGAGTTGACACATGAAGAATCTACATCTACATGGATACTCTGCAAATCACATTTAAGTGCCTGGCAGAGGGTTCATCGAACAACCTTCACTATTCTCTATTATTCCAATCTTGTATAGCACGCGGAAAGAATGAACACCTATATCTTTCTGTACGTGCTCTGATTTTCCTTATTTTATAGTGGTGATCGTTCCACCCTATGTAGGTCAGTGTCAACAAAATATTTTCGCATTTGGAGGAGATAGTTGGTGATTGGAATTTCGTGAGAAGATTCCATCACAATGAAGAAACGCCTTTCTTTTAATGATTTCCACCCCAAATCCTGTATCATTTCTGTGACATTCTCTCCCATATTTGGCGATACATGCAAAAAATTTTAAGGAACTAAAAATCACAACCCTATCATATATTTATATTTATGAAAGTATATGTTTTCTGAAGGCATACAATGAACATTCTGTGTTAAACAGTCAAGTCCATAACTACAAATTAAAAAAATACAGATGATTTTATAGAAAAATTCATGCAAAAGACATATATCAGAAAAGTGTTCTTTATCAGCGTAAAATTCTGCTAAGGACTAATGAGAAAATACTGTAAGAAATGTCAAATAACTTTCTTTGCAGAACAAATTATAATAATAGGCAACAGAATAGAGGAAAATCTATGAAATCTGTGAATTGAAACAAAGTATGGAAATATCTGCAGATGTATGCAATGGCTAAATATATCAGTGGCCATCCAGCTACAAAATGCAATTAATTTTTAAATTTGTTTTAAGTTATTTTCTTTCAGTGACCACTGCACCGTCACGGTGCAGAAGAAAATTGCGTTGCGAGAGTAACAGGTTCCAAATGAAGAAATGGGCCACACATCGAGTAAACAATTTAGTTATAAGAATAATTGCAGAAAGGGTCATAGGCGAATGAAAAAATGAACTACGCATCATCGCAGTATGTTTCCATGACAAGTGCCACTACTTATTCGCTGCAGAGTACACATACTCAATTAAGCAGGAGATTTTTACAAAAACCAGTTAATTTTTATCATGTCACATGAAAGCTTGAATAATGACAGTTTCAGGTACTGAATAAAAATAAGTCTACAATGGTGAAAACACTAGATTTTACACTAAGCTACCCTAGAATTGTAGTAAACAGCACTAACACGTGAAGAAACAAAACGACACTTGGTCAATGATTACTCGGTATACATTATTTCAATGAACCAAAGTTCCTTAGCAACTAGTTCATGACTGTATGAGTAACATCTACTCATAAATCCTTGAACCAGTAGGTAGGCCAACAATGCACCATGTTTTAGTCCTATTTCAAATGTTCTTTTCTTTCTCCTCCTGTAACTAAGAAGGAAATGAGCTCCCATAAGTGATAAGAGCCTATCTATGAAATGAAGCAGAAATGTATCATATGCTTGTAATGTGGTATAAAAATCCGATATTCGATTAATTTGTATATGTGATTTAATCAAAAATTAGTTGAACCAACAAGCAAACTGTAGTTAGTGAAAAATTTTATTTTCATAATATAACTAATGGATGGAATGTCACCCATAGGTATAAGCTGTCATGTTACGTGTATTGTTGTAAAGACTTGTATGAATTTTCGTTGAAAACTAAACTCTATATGAAGAAATAAACTTCAAGGACAAATGGTTTATACAATGTGTTAGAGATGGCTATATGTGTCTTTTAACAAGTGCACATTCAAGTGTGGTGGCATGACCATGCAAGTGCAGTGGAATGAGTATCGTGGCTCACAATGCTTTATACATGGACAAGTGAACTTAAGTTGTTTAGCAGATACTCACCTCATTGACGGATGCTGATGGTCGGGGATCTCTCCGCTGAAAATGCGAGTACGATGGGTAGTAATGACGCCAGGACTGTAAAAATGGATACCTTCTGCCATAGAATCAGATTTTTAACAATAAGCACACACCCACTGCACACAGAATGAAGACAAATGCCACATCAATTCTTCGATACATGGCAACCAAGTGAAAGTGTAGCATTCAATATGACATGAACATCAAGAAAATTGGTGCACACATATGCAACGGTAGCATATCGCATGTTGACCATTGGTAACTGTTTTGTACCACCGAATCGGCCAGTGCACAAGTGCGCAACATGGCAGTGAGAATGAAGTAATCTGGACATTATTGTTGACACATAAAACTGGAATATGTAGTGAACTGATATATTACGTGTATAATATTTTAATTTCTTGTAGAATTTTTAGGATAAGCTGACATATCCATTCCAAAAAATAAAATAAGGGAAGCCTACAAATAAAGGATGTGGAACCCTATCGGCAAGTGTAAACAAACAAAAGAACAGCACTGTATGTCTCCATAACATGTCCACCTACAGTGTGGGGGCAGTTGTACAGGAACATGATATAAGACCCCTTCCCAGGATGCTGCTAAATTAGTATTTAATTAAGTACAAGCAAGGATAAGATACCGATGGAAAATAAAATCCAGCGGAAACATTAACTAGGTAGGCACAGACAAATGAAGAAATTTTTTCACATTCATTTTTTGATGTACTGTTTTTTTGTTTTTAGTAGTGGAGTACAGTCGAAGTTTTTCTCGTAAGAGAGAAGGATGTGCATTTTGTAGAGCAAAAAGTACTGCAGTCTAAATGTATTTATTATGAGTGTGAAGAATATAATGTTCAAGAGCAGTATTAAGCATTTTTATTTATGGACGTATGTAAAGTGAATTTTTGTGTAATTACAACAAGCGCCAGTGCCCAGGGAGTCCTTTGCTGTCTGCAACTTCAAATATCTTGGCAAAGTCCAAGCATAAAAGGAGATTAAGTGAAGCAGAGACAAGTTCACATTATAGATTCACATATTCAAATTCACAGTTTATTGGTAAATGTTGATAAGCCCATTAATAGGTTGCAGGCAACATCAGCATGTTGTTGTTATGGTCTTCAGTCCTGAGACTGCTTTGATGCAGCACTCCATGCTACTCTCTCCTTTGCAAGCTTCTTCATCTCCCAGTACCTACTGCAGCCTACATCCTTCTGAATCAGCTTAGCGTATTCATCTCTTGGTCTCCCTCTACGATTTTTACCCTCCACGTTGCCCTCCAGTACCAAATTGGTGATCCCTTGATGCCTCAGAACATGTCCTACCAACCGATCCCTCCTCCTAGTCAAGTTGTACCACAAACTCCTCTTCTCCCCAATTCTATTCAATAGCTCCTCATTAGTTATGTGATCTACCCATCCAATCTTCAGCATTCTTCTGTAGCACTACATTTTGAAAGCTTCTATTATCTTCTTGTCTAAACTATTTATCATCCACATTTCACTTCCATACATGGCTACAATCCATACAAATACTTTCAGATACGACTTCCTGACACTTAAATCAATACTCGATGTTAACAAGTTTCTCTTCTTCAGAAACGCTTTCCTTGCCATTGCCAATCAACATTTTATATCCTCTCTTTCTTCGACCATAATCAGTTATTTTGCTCCCCAAATAGCAAAACTCTTTTACTACTTTAAGTGTCTTATTTCCTAATCTAATACCCTCAGCATCACCCAATTTAATTCGACTACATTCCATTATCCTCGTTTTGCTTTTGTTGATGTTCATCTTATACCCTCCTTTCAAGACACTGTCCATTCCGTTCAACTGCTCTTCCAAGTCCTTTGCTGCCTCTGACAGAATTACAATGTCATCGACAAACCTGAAAGTTTTTATTTCTTCTCCAAGGATTTTAATACCTACTCCGAACTTTTCTTTTTTTTCCTTTAGTGCTTGCTCAATATGCAGATTGAATAGTATCAGGGAGAGGCAACAACCCTGTCTCACTCCGTTCCCAACCACTGCTTCCCTTTCATGTCCCACGACTCTTATAACTGCCATCTGGTTTCTGTACAAATTGTAAATAGCCTTTCGCTCCCTGCATTTTACCCCTGCCAACTTAAGAGTTTGGAAGAGAGTATTCCAGTCAACATTGTCGAAAGCTTTCTCTAAGTCTACAAATGCTAGAACTGTAGGTTTGCCTTTCCTTAATCTTTCTTCTAAGATAAGTCGTAGCGTCAGTATTGCCTCAAGTGTTCCAATATTTCTACGGAATCCAAACTGATCTTCCCCAAGGTAAGCTTCTACCAGTTTTTCCATTCGTCTGTAAAGAATTCGCATTGGTATTTTGCAGCTGTGACTTATTAAACTGATAGTTCAGTAATTTTCACATCTGTCAACACCTACTTTCTTTGGGATTGGAATTACTATACTCTTCTTGAAGTCTGAGGGAATTTTGCCTGTCTCATACATCTTGCTCACCATATGGTAGAGTTTTGTTAAGCCCGGCTCTCCAAAGGCTGTCAGTAGTTCTAATGGAATGTTGTCTACTCCTGGGGCCTTGTTTCGACTCAGGTCTTTCAGTGCTCTGTCAAAGTCTTCGCGCAGTATCATATCTCCCATTTCATCTTCATCTACCTCATCTTCCATTTCCATAATATTGTTCTCAAGAACATCACCCCTGTATAGACCCTCTATATACTCCTTCCACCTTTCTGCTTTCCTTTCTTTGCTTAGAACTGGGTTTACATCTGAGCTCTTGATATTAATGCAAGTGGTTCTTTTTTTCTCCAAAGGTCTATTTAATTTTCCTGTAGGCAGTATCTCTCTTATCCCTCTTGAGATAGGCATCTACATCCTTACATTTATCCTCTAGCCATCCATGCTTAGTCATTTTGCACTTCCTGTTGATCTCATTTTTGAGACGTTTGTATTCCTTTTTGCCTGTTTCACTTACTGCATTTTTGTATTTTCTCCTTTCATCAATTAAATTCAGTATCTCTTCTGTTACCCAAGGATTTCTACTAGCCCTCGTCTTTTTACCTACTTGATCCTCTGCTGCCTTCACTATTTCATTCCTCAAAGCTACCCATTCTCCTTCTACTGTATTTCTTTCCCCCATTCCTGTCAATTGTTCTCTTATGCATATTGCTACAATAGTTTGCTGTTGAACAACTATGAGCAGTAAAAACCAAACAACACAGTTCACAGTTCTTGCAGAATAATATGGTACATGTGACACTATTTTTCAATTAAAGTAAACAGACATTGTCTTGGATTTTTCTAAAATACGGCCTATTTGTGTTACACTTATTCCAATGTTAAGTTGATGCATTGTTGTTAATCTACCTGGTACATGCTTCATGTCTAAAGATCAGCCGTAGGCTGCCTGTTTCGGGACAAAAAATAACTCCTTTATATATCCTCACAATAATAGGCACTAAAACTACACATTGTTTGATGTTTAACTTACAGAAAGTACAATCAAAATGTCACTCATTCAGTTAACTAAATACATCAAAAAATTCCTTCTTTATAACAGTTCCTTCTACCACAAAGTTTAGGCCGAATTATTTATTTAAATTATGAACTTAGCTGATATAGTTATACAAACAATACTTTTGACAAATCTGGTAATTATTTTGGAATTAATTAAGGGCTGGCTTTGCTAATATGTTTTTGAATAGACCTAAAAAAATATTTATGAATGCTAGTAGTTCTTCTTTTTATAACTACTTCAGAATTTATATTTGTTTGTAAGTCAACAGTAGAATCCAAGTCCTGAAACAATTATTAATTTCACTTTATAATGTTCTGTAGCAACAGATATTAACTAGGAATTGTCAGAATAAATTAGAAAATTAATTACATACACAAAACTGACCACATAATTAGACCTGGTCAGCTATATTCCCTGAGACTGAGGACCAACCTTTCTCTTTTATGGAAATGCAGATTATACTCATGTATGTTACCAGTAATTATTAAAAAATTAAGAACGAATTTAAGGAGGCAGATGGAAAAACAAGAGAGGAAGTAAAGAGATCCCAGCTTGCTTCGTCACATTATTCCTTCATTGGATTTATTAGATAGATATTGCAAATAACTATCTGGGCAGTTCAATGATCACAACTGACCCCAGAAAGTGGGTTTAACATTCTACACACACAAAATATTACATAATATATCTCCTTATAAAACACTACACTACTTATGTTTTTCAATTTTATACTTATATGAAATTGAAAAACATATGTAGTGTAGTTTTTATAAGGAGATTTATTATGTAATATTTTTTGTGTGTATGTTATATTTTTGTGTGTAGAATGTTATACTTACATGAACCCCCCCATGAACCATGGACCTTGCCATTGGTGGGGAGGCTTACGTGCCTCAGCAATACAGACAGCCATACTGTAGGTGCAACCACAACGGAGGGGTATCTGTTTAGAGGCCAGACAAACGTGTGGTTCCTGAAGAGGGGCGGCAGCCTTTTCAGCAGTTGCAGGGGCAACAGTCTGGATGATTGACTGATCTGGCCTTGTAGCACTAACCAAAATGACCTTGCTGTTGTGGTACTGCGAATGGCTGAAAGCAAGGGGAAATTACAGCTGTAATTTTTTCCCGAGGGCATGTAGCTTTACTGTATGGTTAAATGATGATGGCGTCCTCTTGGGTAAAATGTTCCGGAGGTAGTCCCCATTCGGATCCCCGGGCAGGGACTACTCAAGAGGACATTGTTATCAGGAAAAAGAAAACTGGTGTTCTATGGATCGGAGTGTGGAATGTCAGATCCCTTAATCGGGCAGGTAGGTTAGAAAATTTAAAAAGAGAAATGGATAGGTTAAAGTTAGATATAGTGGAAATTAGTGAAGTTTGGTGGCAGGAGGAACAAGACTTCTGGTCAGGTGAATACAGGGTTATAAATACAAAATCAAATAGGGGTAATGCAGGAGTAGGTTTAGTAATGAATAAAAAATAGGAGTGGGGGTAAGCTACTACAAATAGCATAGTGAACACATTTTTGTGGCCAAGATAGACACAAAGCCCACGCCTACTACAGTGGTACAAGTTTATATTACAACTAGCTCTGCAGATGGTGAAGAAATTGAAGAAATGTATGATGAGATAAAAGAAATTATTCAGATACTGAAGGGGGATGAAAATTTAATAGTCATGGGTGACTGGAATTCGGTAGTAGGAAAAGGGAGAGAAGGAAACGTAGTAGGTGAATATGGATTGGGGGGAAGGAATAGAAGAGGAAGCCGCCTGGTACAATTTTACACAGAGCACAACTTAATCATAGCTAAAACTTGGTTCAAGAATCATTAAAGAAGGTTGTATACATAGAAGAAGCCTGGAGATACTGACAGGTTTCAGGTAGATTATATAATGGTAAGACAGAGATTTAGGAACCAGGTTTTAAATTGTAAGACATTTCCAGGGGCAGATGTGGACTCTGACCACAATCTATTGCTTATGAACTGTAGATTAAAACTGCAAAAATGTGGGAATTTAAGGAGATGGGACCTGGATAAACTGACTAAACCAGAGGTTGTACAGAGTTTCAGGGAGAGCATAAGGGAACAATTGACAGGAATGGGGAAAGAAATACAGTAAAAGGCGAATGGGTAGCTTTGAGGGATAAAGTAGTGAAGGCAGCAGAGGATCTAGTAGGTAAAAAGACGAGGGCTAGTAGAAATCCTTGGGTAACAGAAGAAATATTGAATTTAATTGATGAAAGGAAAAAATATAAAAATGCAGTAAATGAAGCAGGCAAAAAGGAATACAAACGTCTCAAAAATGAGATAGACAGGAAGTGCAAAATGGCTAATCAGGGATGGCTTGAGGCCAAAAGTAAGGATGTAGAGGCTTATCTCACTAGTGGTTAGATAGATACTGCCTACAGGAAAATTAAAGAGACCTTTGGAGAAAAGAGAACCACTTGTATGAATATCAAGAGCTCACATGGAAACCCAGTCTTAAGCAAAGAAAGGAAATCAGAAAGGTGGAAGGAGTATATAGAGGATCTTGAGGACAATATTATGAAAATGGAAGAGGATGTAGATGAGGATGAAATGGTAGATATGATACTGTGTGAAGACTTTGACAGCACTGAAACAACTGAGTCGAAACAAGGCCCCAGGCGTAGACAACATTCCATTAGAACTACTGACAGCCTTGGGAGAGACAGTCCTGGCCAAACTCTACCATCTGGTGAGCAAGATGTATGAGACAGGCGAAATACCCTCAGACTTCTAGAAGAATATAATAATTCCAATCTCAAAGAAAGCGGATGTTGAGAAACGCGAAAATTATCGAACTAACAGTTTGATAAGTCACGGTTGCAAAATACTAATGTGAATTCTTTACAGAGGAATGGAAAAGCTAGTAGAGACCAACTTCAAGGAAGATCAATTTGGATTCCGTAGATATTTTGGAACACGTGAGGCAATACTGACCCCACGACATCTCTTAGAAGCTACATTAAGGAAAGGCAAACCTATGTTTCTAGCATTTGTAGACTTAGAGAAAGCTTTTGACAATGTTGACTGGAATACTCTCTTTCAAATTCTAAAGGTGGCAGGGGTAAAATACAGGGAGCGAAAGGCTATTTACAATTTGTACAGAAACCAGATGGCAGTTTTGAGAGTCGAGGGACATAAAAGAGAAGCAGTGGTTGGGAAGGGAGTGAGACAGGGTTTTAGCCTCTCCCCAATGTTATTCAATCTGTATATTGAGCAAGCAGTGAAGGAAACAAAAGAAAAATTTGGAGTAGGTATTAAAATCCATGGAGAAGAAATAAAAACTTTTAGGTTCACCGATGACTTTGTAATTTTGTCAGAGACAGCAAAGGACTTGGAAGAGCAGTTGAATGGAATGGACAGTGTCTTGAAAGGAGGATATAAGATGAACATCAACAAAAGCAAAACGAGGATAATGGAATGTAGTTGAATTAAATTGGGTGATGCTGAAGGAATTAGATTAGGAAATGAGACGCTTAAAGTAGTATAGGAGTTCTGCTATTTTGGGAGCAAAATAACTGATGATGGTCCAAGTAGAGAGGATATAAAACGAAGACCGGCAATGCGAAGGAAAGCGTTTCTGAAGAAGAATAATTTGTTAACATCGAGTATAGATTTAAGTGTCAGGAAGTCGTATCTGAAAGTATTTGTATGGAGTGTAGGCATGTATGGAAGTGAAACGTGGACGATAAATAGTTTAGACAAGAAGAGAATAGAAGCTTTCGAAATGTGGTGCTACAGAAGAATCCTGAAGATTATATGGGTAGATCACATAACAAATGAGGAGGTACTGAATAGGATTGGGGAGAAGAGAAGTTTGTCGCACAACTTGACTAGAAGAAGGGATCGGTTGGTAGGACATGTTCTGAGGCATCAAGGGATCACCAATTTAGTAATGGAGGGCAGCGTGGAGGGTAAATATCATAGAGGAAGACCAAGAGATGACTACACTAACCAGATTCAGAAGGATGTAGGTTGCAGTAGTTACTGGGAGATGAAGAAGCCTGTACAGGAGAGAGAGTAGCATGGAGGGCTGCATGAAAGCAGGCTCAGGACTGAGGACCACAACAACAACTGGCCATATGAAAATCCCCATATGAAATATTTACATATGGCGTATTGTACTTCGGCACAAAATATTCACAAATTATATTTTTAATAAAAATAGGCATCATCAACATAAGTGGTTTTCTGTTTATATAAACAAACATTACTTTCTAAGATACATATCATTTTATAAAAGTCCTCTCTTACTTCAATGAATAATTGATTATGGGTTGCTAAAGTTAAATTGCATTGCACCTTGCAGTTCATTTTCAAACAGAAAATTTCACTTTTCCAATGCTTAGTATTTTGTACAAGCACTTTCACTCTTTTAATGAGATTTAACACTTTTTCTCACAAAGTTATCCATGCCATTAGCATGTCCAAGTCACAGTTAGATAGGAAATGAACTGCTGGCACCTTCCTTGGAAGTGGTTCTTCTCGCCACAGTACATGAAAAAATTAGACAAAGTACCATATTTGAGTACATTCACTTTTACTTCTAATGAAGTCTAAGGAAAAAATGTTTCACTCTAATGGCAAATGATATTCATTACTTCATATTTAAATACATTACATAGTTCTCATAACATCACAATAATTAGCATTAACATTGACTATAGTACAAAACATGGGGACAAATAAAACTTTTAAAATCAAGTGCATATTACACTACAAAACATTACTCTAGGTCATAAATCTGTCCAAAATGGTTTAAACATGAAAGATTTGGGTTTCTTTTCCATTTACAAACTCACTCAAAGGCCAAGACCTGGTTTGCAATTCACATCATTTATGGACTCACCACCTTGATGTCCAAAATACGTACATTACCTCTAGCAAAAACTCAATGTGCAGTAGATAGATTTACTAATCATTACATTATGAAAAAAGAATAGTAACCATCACATAACATAATTACTACTCAAATCAAAACTCTAATCCAATCATTGTCCTACTACTCCACCCAACTCTGAGTACTACTGTCATTAAACCAGAAAATTAAGTGCCCACAAAATCACAAAATATTACCAAATAGTTGACCTGTCAGAATATTCACATCACTCTAGCACCACAGTTATCAGTTAATCAGCAAAATTACTTTTCTTCATTCGAGTACTACCACTTTAAGCTCATAATTCCTCAGAAAAAATAGAAGTTTTTGATAGGCTATGGATCCAATGATGCAGCATTATATGACTTATATGTCACTTAAGTATTTCTCTTTCTGTTAAGCTCCCATTACTGATCAGTCAAGATTATAACTTAGAAAAACTATTATTTCACTGTATTACATCAAATTGCTTGAGATTCTAGTCTGAAGGGCGATATACATACAAATCTTACTTTTTTCCCCACAAACATTACTCCAGGCAACTAAGTTTAATTTTTTATTTCCTTAATATTAGACAAGGCTGTACCATGACACACTTCTGTAAGTAGATAGTTATCTCAATACACTGACTTCACTGAACACAAACACTTCTATTATACCACAATTAATATTAAGACCTAGTATTCAAGATGGTTTATGCTGCATATGGCCTCTGCTGCTGCACCAAGTTATACTAACTTCACACATGAGCTAATTACTCCAAATGTTAATTATAGTTTTCAGATAATCTGCACCTTCTCCTTCACATATGCTGACACCTTCTTTCAATTTACCTTACCTCTTTGACAGAAATTCTTTAACCCTGGTACCAATTTACATTCAACATATTTTGTAACACCAGAATCCTTTTCTTCCATCCTCTTATGATTCCATTACTTATCACTAACACGACCTATTATATACAAAGATAACACTGGAGATATATTTTCCAAAATATTCCTATATTAACCTTTCTTTTTCTGTTTATCTTACCTCTTTGACAGAAATTCTTTAACCGTGATACCAATTTACATTCAACATATTTTGTAACACCAGAATCCCTTTCTTCCTTCCTCCTATTATTCCATTACTTATCACTAACACAACATAATATATACAAAGATAACACAAAGATAACACAGGAGAAACCTTTTCCAAAATATTCCTATACTTAAGTATCCTGCTGTACAAAATCACATGAAAGTCAAAGATAGAATGTTTCTGATTCACTTATCAACTACATATATGATAGAAGAAGAGTTTTCCTGCCTCAGGAAACGAAAAATTAGACAAAAAGCTGGGGTAAGCATTATCACCACATAATGAATCCAACACAGAGTGTCAAACCCTCTACTTGTTTGTAGGTCTTACTTATGTCTCAATGCACACTCCATTCTCCTAACAAAATCGATACTACCCAAGCTCAGAAACGGTTTAAACTGTTGTGGGTCAATACTCAAACATCTAATTGGCAATATATAGTGTTTCAGATCAATAATATTCTTTAATTAAAAAATCCTGTTAGTCTTTGAGTAAGCCAGTTCGTAAGAGTTGTCGTGGGCAATGCGAACCACTCTGAAAGGACCATGATACACATGCAAAAACTTCTTAATCTTGTCTTTTACTTTAGTATATTTTTCTTTGGTTTTCATGAGGACAAGGTCACATATTCTTAAACTCGCTGGTTTCACTCCTTTGTCATTCCTTCTCTTCCTTCCTGCTGCTTTCTTTTTCATTATCTCTTTAATCAATTTGATCTTCTTGTCTTACGTGAGGGAAATCCATTTCCGCTCTGATGACGTTGCTGGATTTCTCGTTGAACATAAGCTCATATGTGGCATATCCTGTTGATTTGCTCCATAAAATGTGGATAATATTTTCAAAATGTCGATTATGACCTGCCCAAGCGGTGTGTTTCTTACTACAGTTAAGTCCTGCACAGCTTATTAATTTCCTTCATAACCCTTTCACTCATGTTACATAGTGGAAATTAGGTAGAAATCTTTGTGTTTTATCTTGTGTATTGCCATACAGTGTTCAAACCTCTCTGAAACAAATTGTGGGCCATTGTCAGACAAAACTGATTTTGGTACCCCTACATTGCAAAAGTAATCAGATGTCAACTTCTCCATTATAGTATTGGTATTTGCCTTCTTAATTGGATTCAGTTTTACATATTTTGAGAATGTGTCCAAAACAATGAAAATATACTTACAACCTCCTGTAGATGCAGGCAATGCTCCTAGAAGGTCAACTGCTATAACCTCTTTAGGTTCACTAGGAAGGTCAGACTGCATTAAGCCTTTTGATGGTACACCAGTTGTCTTTACTATCTGACATTTATCACATCTTTCTAGTCTCTCCTTAACCCTTCTCCACAAGTTGTTAAATATTACTGTCTCCTGTATCTCAGCTACTATTTTCCTGATCCCATAATGTTCAGAACTCTCATGCAAGTAGTCAATAAATTTATCAACATGTTGGTCAGGAAAGCATAACTTCCAGTCCTGGTCATTCAAATTTTTCCTCCTAAAAAACAACCCTTTGTGTATGGTATAGTACTGTTTCACCTTTGGAATGTTGTAATACTGCTTAACCAACCTTAAATTTGTACCCTCATTCTGCTACCTTCTCATTTGCTTGCAAATTTTCCTACGTTTCTTGTCCTCCACTCCCTGCAAATAAAGCAACCTTACTTGTTCTTCATGGTTCTCACTACTGTCAGTATCCTTCTTCCCTGCTGGCATCCTAGATAACACATCAGCCACAATATTGTCTTTTCCTTTTACATACCTTACCTTCAAATCAAATTGTTGGAAATACAAAGCCCACCTAGTTAACCTGGTGTGTTTCTGCCTGCACTTCTGAAGGTCACTCAAAGCCTTATGATCTGTATACACTATGGTCTTATGTCTAAGCAAATAGTACTCAAACTTCTGAAATCCAAATTTAATAGCCAAAGCCTCTAACTCTGAAATGGAATAGTTTTTTCCATGTGGCTGCAATGTTCTACTAGCAAAAGCAATAGTTTTGTGTTCAGCCCCCATCTCAATTGGAAAATTTCTATCCCCAAACCACAAAAACTTGCATACACAAAGTCAGTGAAAAATTTGGAAGTCGTAGCATCTTCTTATTTACTAATTCCGTTTTCAAACTCTGAAATGCATCTTCTGACTCCTCTGTCCAATCCCACACCACATTCTTTTTCAACAAAACACCAAGGCAAGTATAGTTAAATGACATCTGATGTGAACTTTCGGTAGAAGCCAAACAAGCCAAATGTAGCTATAAGATCCTTCTTGTTCTTGGGTTGTGGGAAATCTGCAATGGCAACAATCTTTTCTGCATCAGGATGTATACCTTCCTTGTTAATCCTGTGACCCAAAAATGAAATTTCCTTCTTTACAAATTCAGATTTACTTAATTTTAGTTTTGTACTTCATCTATACATAGCCCTCAGTACAACACTTACCTTCATGTAAAAATACTATACATGGCCTAGAGTCCTTGGCCAAACTGATATTCCAATAGCCACAAGTCACATCAAAAGAAGTCTGAAACGTACACTCATGGAACTTTTGCACAATGTCGTCTATGTTGGCTGGTGTATCACTCGCCCCTACAATGATATCATTTAACTTGTTGGCATCCAGAACCAACCTGACACCGCCATTCTTCTTCTTTACAACCACATGTGGGTTATTATACCTGCTGGTTGACCTTTTAATAATCCCCCATGAGACCATCTTTTGGATAACTTTTCTCTCCGCTTCCTTTTCTGAAAATGTAATAATATAATTTTTTCTAAAAAATGGTTCATGATCCTTAAAGTTTAATTTGCACTCAAAATCTTTTACCAAACATGGGCTGAAAATGCCTTACAGGTGCCTTTAATTCCTCCATTTGATTATCTGTAACATCTCCAATATCCTCAACTCCCTTTATTATTTCCAACCTTCCTCTCTCCTCCTCCTCTTCCTCAGTAACCTGCCCAGTGGACAATACTCCTAATGGCAAACCTAGTTCAGATTGCACACACTTGCCCATCTCTTCCCAAAATGATACTTCATACCTACTTCCATTGAACTTAAAATTAAAGTTACCACTAGCAAAATCAATATTTATGCACCATTTGTACAAGCAATTAGTCCCAAATATTACATCATTGTTGAGATTTTGAATCACCGGCAACTTGAACTCCTACAGCTGTCCTGCCAATTCCAGTTAATGGTACCTATCATTTCACACTCTTTGACAGCTTACCAGTTGCATTAATAATTTTTATTTCAAAAACATGCATCACCACTATAACCTCTGTATTCGTAATAGATTCAAAAAATGCCTGTGAAGTGCCATTCAAGTCGCTACCACTGTCCAGAAAACAAATAACATGTATACATTGTACACTTGTTGTTATCACAGGGTGTCACACTTCCTTTTAACTTACTATTTGATCTTCTTCATACAACAAATTCTCATCAGTCCTTTCCCTGGAAAAACTATCGTCCTGCTTACCAAAACAATTATCAGACACAGTAAAATGACAGATAGCATGGACCTCATCCTCATTACCACTCTCAAACTCTAATTCTTCATTAAGGCTAATATTATCCTCCTTTATTCTTTTTTACTTAACACATTGCCATAATTATAAATCCAAATACCTCATCCTCATCACTGTTGGATTTGTCACTGCTATCATTATTACAGCTACTGTCAGAACCAGACCCACTGTCACTTTTGTTCTCCTCAAATACTTGGCTAATTAGTTGATCCTTGTTTCCAGTATTAGACCACAAAGCAAAACACCAGAACTTCTCATGTTCTCTTATAAATTTACCATCCATTTTTATACTTTGGACATCCTGAGCAACAGCAACGCACTGTTTCATCACTTAGTTTTATTATAGTAACTTCCTCCTCTCCTTTTACAGGATAAACATAGCTATATGCACCATCATTCATCTCACTAGAATTAGAAATTACTCTTGTCTTACTACCATCATGTACATTACCCTTAACTGTGATTACACCACATTTATATACATGTGGCTCTTCATGACTACCTGCTCTAGTGTGGTCTGAAACTGGAGCATTACCTAGTTTAAATGGTTTGATCCAGAATTTCCATCTTCTCCTCCATTTCTATTCCTCAAATTTCTCCTACAATTAGTTCTGTTCATCCTATTTACCTGAAACTCTCTCCGTGATTGATTATTATCTTCAAAATTCCTCCTGCAATCTTCCACTGAGGGCTTCACCCTCTCCATTTTATCAACACAATTCAAAAAATCACTAATATTACCCCTAGGGGCAAGTACAAACAATTCTCTAACTTTCTGAGGCATATTTGTTTCTAAATCCATAATTACTGATTCACCACCTATCTCTTTGTCCACATATTCCAGTTTGCTTATCCAAAACTGAAAGAAACCTTTCACACTACCCTTCCTAGAGTTAAATATCTCTCCTCCTCAAAATTCTCTGTTGCATGTCTTTGGACAGATACCGGTACCACGTGGATAGATTCACACATTAAGAAGCACTGACAACTGTACTTGCAAAAGGGATTGACGCCCCATTTGTCGTTCCCTAGGCGTACTTTGTTTCAGTCATTGTCGCCTGTTTCCACAAGTACACGACCTTCATCTTTATATTATTCTAAGTGGGACAAGCAACTGCCAAGTAATGAGAGAAATATACTGTGAGTGTAAACACCAAGCCCTCAAGGCCAGTAACACTGTCAGAAGTCTGCGATACTTTAAATCTGACATTAAAGACTTTTCATCCAGTGACATTTGCGCTAGCTTATCAGTATCGGAGAAATGCTGTACCTTCCGCATTAAAAGGTGGAACATATTGTCTCTTATCCCACATTTACTTTGTATCCCTTCCACATGGAAGTGATGAAAACATAAAACAGCTTATGGCATGCTAATTTGGCTTAACAACAAGTCAAGGGCACCTTTTCTTTAAATATTGGGACCCTATTGTTTTCAAAATTTGTTTGTCCATCACCTGATCCTTCTGATACAGTTTCTGTTGCTGTCTGTACTTACAAAGAGAGGTACTTTCCTTGTCCCATAATAGCTTTGCACGGAATCTAGCGATCTGCACATTCTGATACTCCACAAGCTTTTTCTAGACACAAATAAATACACTTAATTTTACATCTTAATTGTCAAAGCAGGTCTGTGTTGAAGATTTATATCAATCTGGCACTGATACATCGAGAGTTTAAATTGCTGCTTGTGTGCCATAGGAGTGTTTTACAGCTTTAGATGGCAGGTTTCTCTTTATCGTCAGTTGAGGTTGTGGGATTACGGAAGTGTCCGATTCCACCCACCTCCTTGCCCCATCTTTGCAGATGCACAGCATGCTCAAACTCTTACAGGATTCAGTGAAATGCCATGAGGAATAAGGATAATGGGCAAGTAGTGCAATCAGCAGCATGTGAGTGTGTCAGTATACCCTGCAGTTGTAACGACCACTGTGTCTATATGGCACAGTTTTCAGCGTATCTGCCTAGTAAGCAGGTAACAGGGTTCAAATACCAGTCCAGCACAAATTTTCAGCTTTCCCTATTGATTTAAATCAATGCCCAATGGCAGCTGATGTCCACACTAATTTCTTTGTGGCTTTATTCGTAGTGGCTGCATCATCACTATAGTGTCTTTTCTTTGGGGCAAGGTATTTAAATTTGCAAGCTTTTGGAGCCACTGGTTCCTTCCTCTGGCAGATGTGTTGAAGGGGATGAAATATGGATGAAGGAAAAGAATGGATGACTTTCAGGAAGTGTGGAGAAATCAGAAAACTTGGCCAGAAGCCCAGGTCAGGGGAGACTAACCACATGGGATGAGAAGGAAAGACTAGGGTTTACATCATGTTCAGTAAATCTGCTTTGACCTGGGGTTTCAAGTGACTTTTCTCAAGTCTCCCTATTTCCTAAGTCTCACCAGTCCTTTCCCTCGAACCATTTTTATTCCCCTTCAACCCTTCTACCAGAAAAAGAAGCCAGTTGGACAGAAAGTTTGGAAATTTCAATACCTTTATATGTGTTTTGTCTTGCTGCCACTTGCAGAATAGCTTTGTTATCTATTCAGTTACATTATATTTTCAAAAATCGATTATTCTTAGTGATATGTGAGATTATGGACTGATAAACCTGCAGTGCTCCAAGTGGTCTGGCAGTAAACAAAGGTTGTGTTACAAAAGTAGCTGTGTGAGTTTCACCTCCACAGTGTTTTATTCACTATGCTCTCTTAATACACACTCCTGAAATTTATTTTTTAGATCAGCATTGTACCACTGTTTAGTGTGATAATGGATACAGCAGAGCACATTTAAAGTTCACAGGTACATGGTAAATTGCAACTTCAGCACTCATATTATTTTACAGTTGTCTTACATACACGTATATGTATAAACTACCTTATTGCCTGCTGCTTTGCTCATGAACACTGTATGGTCTGTAGAGATTTTCGTTTCTCTTTAATTGAATTTTTATGTTATTCACAACTGCAGCACCTTCTAAACTTTTTACACTAAGTAAGGAGTTGGAAACATGGTCTTTTCTGAATGTACCTCTGGCCAAAAACTGTCTATGGTAGCTCAGTTCCAAGGTTTTTATTAATCATACCTTTTGAATTCTTGCAGTGATTTTTCCATAGAAACTATCATACCCTGATGCATATTTCTTAATATCCAACCAAGAAGCTATATACTGACTTTCATAAAATAGGCTTCAAAATTTTTTTATGTAACGAAATATTTTCTTAAAATTGGTCACACCATGTTTCACCTGCTTAGGGGCTGAATTTCCAAAAACAGTGAAATGTGTATTTGTTTATTTCCAACAGAGTAGCAAAATTACAAATTTATAGATGTGGCTTAAAATGCTTTCACAATGAGATAGTTTCATAAAACATTTCAACATTAGGGGTTGAATTTCCAAAACCACTGAAACAAGTATTCGTTTATTTTTAACTGAGAATTCAAATACCAATTTTCATATATGTTGTTTTCATAGTAGTTCTTTAATAATGATTTATTCCCAAAATAACATTTTACCCACTACTTCATTCCTATAGAAGCTAAATTTCAAAAAAATATGAAACACGTATTTCTGTATTTCTCAACAAGGAACCAAATATCAGTTTTCATAGGCCTGTCTTCAAAATTGCCTTATTAGTGTTATATTTAGAAAAAATATTTCATCCCCTTTATCACCCACCTAGGGGTTGAACTTCATTTCCCTCCTTTAACAATACCTACGGTGTAAGATCAACACACACCACAAATTGTGGTTTGGGCTCGGTGATGCTGAGACAGTCAACAAGTAAATGAGTAAGTCTGTCAGGACATTGCCTTTTATGTATAGCTGTAACATATGAAAACACTAGTGAATTAAAAACTTTGTTACTAATGTAATTTACTAGTTACCATCATCAAATTTCAGCTTCTGCTCCAACACTTAACTGTTCATTAAACACAAGAAAAATTCCATGTGTTTTTTGACTGGCGCAATCTATATATCATGACATAGGATTTTGCCTCATTACTACAATTCTTTCTAGTTGTTTTGGACTAGTCTCAATGTATTCCTTGACATTGTATAAACATGTTGCATTCATGTACTCTCTTAGTTTCATTTTGAAGATTGGTAGAGCTTTTACATTTTTTAACTGTGGTAATTTGTTGTATAATAAGCACCTACCTTTGGCAGGATTCTTATCAGCCACTTGTAGTCTGCTGCTGTTGATGTAATAATCATCTTTGATTGTTGGTCTGTAATTTTGCAGTTCTGTGTTTAACAATGACACATAAATTTAATTGGATATACACGAGTGTCACATACAGTGGACTGTTAATATCTGAAATTCCTTGAATAAGTTTTGAGAGGACAGTCTTCCAATACACCTGATTGCTTTTGTTGCAGCTTCAGCAATCTGTTGATATGCAATTTTTTATTTATTTATATATTTATTCATCCATGGAACAATAAATATTGTATGGATGTCGTCAGATTACAACACATGAGCACACATACATTTACAATTAAACAGGTTTCCCATATTTTGTGTAGTTTTTATAACTAGTCATACACATATTTATAATTACATAATATTTTGGTGATAATGTCATATGTTGCTAATAATCTACATCTATGTTAAATATTCTTTTACAGTATAACAACTTTTACTTACTAAAAAGGTTTTAAGCTTTTGTCTGAAAGTGAGGGGCTCATTTATTTCTTTAATTTCTTGTCGTAATTTGTTATAAAGTTTTATCCCATTATAAAATATACTTTTTTGCGTCTTTGCCTTGTTCTTTCTACCTAGATGGAGGTGGTGACAAGCTCTTGTTTCATGGTCATGTATTAGGCTGTTTGTGTTGTACATGTTGAGATTTTTCTTAATGAACATTATGTTCTGAAAGATATACTCACAAGAAACAGTTAGAATTCCTAGCTTTCTAAATAATTCTAGACAGTGGGCCCTGTTGTTGCTATTTGTTATTATCCTTATGGCTCTTTTTTGTACTTTGAACACAGTTTGTATGTTACTGGCACTTGTTCCCCAAAACATGATCCCATAGCTGAGGACTGAGTGTAGATATCTGTAATATGTTATTTTAAGACAGATATTATTGCATACGGGTGCAAGGATTCTAAGAGCATAGCATGCTGTGGATAATTTCTTTGCCAAAATGTTGACATGGTTTGTCCATTTCAGTTGGCTGTCTACATTCATCCCTAAGAATTTGGTACTTGTTACACATTCTAATTCATTATTATTAACTTTTATTCTAGTGGCATTGTGTTTTTTGTTCAATTGGAAGTTAATATAGTTAGTTTTCTTTACATTTAGGGTTACTTTATTTTTTAATGACCAGTTGTGGACATCATTGAGAGTCTCGTTTGCTCTTTCTGACAGTTGTGTTGGATTTTCACCTGTTATTACTATGTTGCTGTCATAAGCAAAAAGTATTTTTTTGCCATGTCTGATACTTTGTGGGAAGTCGTTAATGTATATAAGAAACAATATTGGGCCTCATACACTTCCTTGTGGGACGCCTATATTCACATTTTCTGGGTCAGACAGGTGTTTTATTAAGGAATTGTTTGAAACTTGTGATATCTCAACTCGTTGAACTCTGTTTTCCATGTATGATTTGAACCACTTCTTTGTCACACCTGTTATTCCTATTTGCGCTAATTTATGAAGTAAGATTTTGTGGTCAACTGTATCAAAGGCCTTGGACAAGTCTAAAAAGCTACCACTTACATTTTCACCTTTGTCCAGTGCTTCTAAAATTACTTTAGTGAACTGTGCTATAGCATATTGTGTGCATTTTCCGGGCCTAAAACCAAATTGGTCATTGGAAAGAAGATTATATTTATTCAGGTAATTTAGCAGTCTCTTTTTGACTAGTATTTGTATTATTTTAGAAATGATAGACAGTATAGAGATCGGCCTGTAGTTCTCTACATTTTCCACATCTCTGTTTTTAAGGATAGGTATAACTTTTGCTTGTTTTAGGTACTCCGGAAAGTATCCAGATTCGAAAGATTCATTAATGATGTCTGTTAATGGGCCCTTTATGGAGTCTATACAATCTTTAATTACGCAGACTGAGATTTCATCAAGTCCTACTGAAGTTTTATTTTTTAGTTGGTGTACTACTAGTGCCACTTCCCTTTCTGTAGTTGGCAAGAGCACCATTGAATTTGTTGGCTGGTTCTGAGTAGGTAAATCATACGTATCTGGAAATTTCTGCTGTAATTTTTTTGCAATACTACTGAAATATGAGTTTACAAAATCATTTAATTTTTTAGGGTTACCTACTAGTACATCTTTGTTTTTAATATGTGAATTGAGGTCTTTTTAGCAGAGTTAGATGTTTCCTGTTTGACGATGTTCCAGGCTGCTTTGCTCTTGTTTTCAGCTTCAAGTAATATTTTGTTGTTTGAAAGTTTTTTTGCAGCTAGCAACACCTTTCTGTAAATTTTCCTTTACTTTTTGTAGGATTGCAGAACTTCTGGGTTAGATTGATTATTTTTTATGGAGTTGAGATATCTAAGAGTTTCTGAGGATTTTTTGATACCTGTAGTCACCCACTGATTTCTCTTTGTAGTTTTAATTTGATAAAGAGTTTTGGGAAACATCTCTTCAAATCTGAGTTTAAAAATTGACATGAACTTGATAAATTTCTGATTTGAATTGGTTTCTGTATAGACTTCCCTCCAATCTTCATATTCTAGCTGGGATTTAAACTGATGCAGGGCTGATTTGGAAAACATTCTTTTGTATGTACAAAGTTTAGGAGGAGTTTCTACATGAATGTTAGTTTTTAAGATCTGGCAGAGGTGGTCTGCTAGGCCCAGGTTTTGGACAACAATGTGACATTTTTTACTATCAATATCTGTAGCTACATGATCTATAGATGAGGAGGATTCCTTCATTATTCTAGTTGGACAATTAACAAGGGAGGATATTCCATAACAGCTTAGAATATTCACATATATGTTGCTAGCCTTATCAGGCTTCATCATATTAATGTTTAAGTCACCACAGATAATTACATTTGCTTTTGGTCCAGAAACCTGGTCTAAGCTTTGATTCAGTTTTGAGAAGAATATATCAAAGTCTCCACTGGGAGAGTGGTACACACAAAAAATGACTAATTTTTTTGCTATGCCAGGTCCTATTATTTCAACAGCGGAATGTTCGAAATGTTTGTCCTCACCTAGATCTAAAAGATCATATCTTACTTTAATTGACATACCTTTTTTACATAGATACATGAACCTCCACCATTCATTGAGATTCTGCTATAGTAACATGCAAGGTCAAATGAGGCTAATGCAATGTGTTCACTTTGCTTCCCGCTCCACTCTCATGTGTTACTATATGATACAATAAATGTGGATGAGTTCTGCAATAGTACATCTTTGATAGTGCAGCTATATCAACGGTGTGTGACATTTTCTTCACATAAAATACGCTGTTGTTCTCTTTTGAGCAGGTCCTTTGCATGTGATTTTCCCAAGCCATAAATGCATCCATTGTCAGTTAGTATCAACTTATGCAATGTCCTATGTTTAGTGCCTTTTCATTTCTTCTTCTCTTTGCAAGTATTTCCAAGTAGATTGTTTCCTTTTTATGTACAAGTAGATTGCTTTCACTTAAAATTTTTGTTTGCCCTTTCAGTGTCTGTGATAGCTATTATTTCTAAAAGATTTAACAAACTATAACTTACAGTGAGCTTCTTTCATGGTTTCTGTCAAATAATTCACATAAATTGGAGATATTATGGATTGAGTGTTGATTTAAGTGCTGTTTGTACCCTCCTACTTTAAAACTTGGGTAAAAAGTTCTCACCAAATTGTTCACTTTGTATCTTAAGTCTACACATTGCCCTCTACTTCCACAAATGATTTAGTTAGACCAGCTGCATTCCACCTGATACCTTATCTATACATTTTATCTAAGCAAATAGTATGGAAAAACAGTCTAATTCTCTTGAGATATCCAGGAATAAACTGCCAACTTTCTCCTATTCCTCTGATTCTGTGTACCATCGAACTTGTTACTGCTGTTTTTCTGGACTTTGTTTACCTAAATCAGTGCTGTGCTTCCTCCAGAATTTTTTATTTTTCTATGAGCTTTAACTCTGTTTTGAATAGATGCTTCTATAATTTTTGATAAGGTGGATATAACCATTATAGATCTATAGTTTCCACGATCCCCTTGTAAACACATCTACAAAAAAGGTGCTACAGTAACTGAATACAGACATGTTGGGAACAGATGCTTCTCAGTTACCAAGCTTGTTAGGAGTATCAGGGGTTTTGCTGGGTACTGTGAGCAGTGTTTTAATTACTTTTGCAGATATGTCATCTATGTCCTCTGCATGTACGTTTCTCAGTGATGTGATTTTGCAAGGTGTGGGAAAAGACAGTTAACCAAAAATGCATTACAGTGAGTAATTTATCTAACTGAAATTGTTATCTAAACATTTAACACATTGAAACTTCCTGGCAGATTAAAACTGTGTGCTGGACCGAGACTCGAACTCAGGACCATTGCCTTTCGCAGGTAAGTGCTCTACCAACTGAGCTACCCAAGTATGACTTATGCCCCATCCTCACAGCTTTACCTCTGCCAGTACCTCGTCTCCTACCTTCCAAAGTTTACAGAAGCTCTCCTGTGAACCATGCAGAGCTAGCACTCCTGAAAGAAAGGATACTGCAGAGACAGGTCCTGAGTTTGAGTCTCAGTCCGGCACTCAGTTTTAATCTGTCATTTAACATATTGTTTACACATTGGTTTATGTATCTTGTCACATAGTTCACCATTGTTACCAAAAATGTATTCAGATTATTATTAAACTGTTGGAACATGGTAGATTTATTTTGATAATATTGGCTGTGTCAATAGGGATCTCAACAGTGATTATTATTTTTTTACTATACAATAGTTATTGAGTTAGTTCTGTGGTATGAACGTGGTCACTGGGCCAAGACTGATATATTGTATTTACTTTTTTCTAAATAAACATTCCTGACATGGCAGCAGTCCAACATCATAAATTTAAAAAAAAAAAGAAGAAGACTGTCATTCAGAAAAGTACTGACCAGTTGCAAACAAAAATTAAGATTGTCATTCAAAAAGTGTGGTTAGTGAAATTGGACATGGATGAAATTAAGGTACTGTTGTTTGATTGAGAAGGCTATGGGAACTGGAAATGGGAAATAGAAATGTAACTGAAAATGAAGGAATGCCATACAGTGGCTTCAGGAGCAAAAATGAGTGTATACAGAGCACATACTTGAGATGAAGAAAATATGACTATAATGAACCATACACAAGGACCACAGTCTTGAACAAGCAGCTAGAATTCCTGAGTGATAAGAGAAGAAAATTTGAGATAATGAAACATTTTGTGCAGGAGCTAGTTGGAAAAAAGACATTAAAAGGCTATAGTGAGATGACAACATTCTTCAGTATTTTTGAAAAAACAGTGAATGAATTAAAATTAGCGGATGTGAAAGTGATGGAAAACGAGAAGATAAATCACACACTGAGAATCTAGACTGAATCTTTAAAGTATATTCAAAATTTGAATGAAGTTTTGAAAGAAGAATATCAGGCAATCAAATATGTTAAAACTATACTTCAGATGATGAAGTTGAAAGTCTAGGATGGAAATAAAAGTGTAAAATCCAATGGATTTCATGCTGAAAACAAGACTGGTATGAGCTACTAGGAACAGTTGTGTTATGGATGTGGCAAACCAGGACATTTCAAGGGGGACTGTAATCAGTAAGGAACAAGCAGCGATTCATGGACACATGGCAGACATCATTGAAGAGGTGGGCACAACAATTGGCAAAATAGGCAGAGTGATAACTGCAGCAGGGACAGAATCTGGTCACAAATCCACAGTAAACACTATGGTTCAGGAGGCAGTCATCACCCAAGATGGAGACGATGTCAACAGAATGAAACTGGAATAAGCAGTTTTGTAACAGAGGCACAACATTCAGTGGTGTGTAATGATGTTGAGTCAGGTAACAACATACAGACTGATTGGTTATTGGATAATGGTTGCACAGATCATGCTGTTAATAATGAAAGTTATTTTTCTGAGTGCATAACTTTAAAAGAACCTGTGAATGTACAAATTGTGGATGGTAAGGTTTTGCAAGTTACAAAAGAACAAATTTAAATACCATTTTAGTTTATGATGACATGATTCCAACTGAAATGAAAAATGTACTTTATGTCACAGGCATGGACAGAAATTTGATTACCTATGCTAAAATAACAGAAAAACATAAAATTTTATCAGTAGGCAATATCTCAAAGGTTTTTGATAAAGACAATAACCTACTTGTGACTGCTTTGAAAGTAGATATGATGTGTCAAATTACAAGTAAAATTTACAAACAAGAGATTAATACAAATAGTGTTGGTAGTAAGGGTAGCATTTAGTAAAGGAGAAATAGCATTGTACTCTTCAATGTGTAGATTTTAACTATTTGAATACATTGTGTAAACATAAGTTAGCTGATGGGTTGCCAACAGATTTAGAATCAGGATTTACGAAATCTAAAATTTGTATTGAAAACAAAATGTGCAATTTATGTTTTCGAAACAATGCCACAAAGCAAAAGAAACATTACAGGTTATTCATACTGATTTGAATAGGCCTCACTGAACTCATGGTTTGCTTGGTGAAAGATTTTTCTCATTTTTATTGATTATGGTAAAGCAGCTATAGTCTACACTCTCAAACTTAAATATCAAGTTTGTGATTGTTTTGTGGAATACGTTAATGAAACTGCAAATTTACCTAGGGAAAAATATTAATAAATTGAGATTTAGCAGTGGGAACAAATATAGAAATTCTGGTCTGTAACAGTTTATAAGAGAGAAAGGAATCATTTTAAATGCATGTCCTCTTTATATACACGAATTAAATAGTGCAACTGAAAGCTAAAAATGTCAGTTTTAGATAGTAAATGCATTTGCAGTAAATATTGCACTTAGATGATACAGCAGCTAATGCACCTACATAGTAAGTAGTAGATTTCACATTCAAGTCTCAGTCTGGCTTACATTTTCATTCATTGTCACAGTTTTCACATAAAGTCCCAGTGCAGCTGATATCATTAGTTGCTTCTCTTCCCTTCCTCTTCTCCTTTCTCCACCATCAACTTGAATAGTGTTGAAGCAAGGTTTTTGTATATTTTCCACAACAGCTGGGAAAGACAATTTGGAATCACAAAGCAGACTAAGGAATTTTAATAGGGTATAGCAACGTAGGAAGCAGTATTGATTTACAAGAAGATTATCATTTCGAGACGTGTTGATGTTGCAGAAGATGATGTCAGAGATATTGATGTTAAGGACTCTGAATAAGGTTGTGAATATTTTAGTGGTTCTGAGTAAAAGACATAAAAAAAGAATTAGTAAATGAGCAAATGGAAGCAAGAGGTATCAAAATGAGTTCAAGCAATCATAAACAAGAACAGGAACAAAGGTTGAGCAGCTCAACTAGAGAACATAGGATGCCTGATTGATTTAATGATTGTGTCATGAGTACCTTTTGTAAACTTCTGTAGTGCTGATAGCCCAGAGAATTTTGAGGAGATAATAAATAGTAATGAGTCAGAAATTTGTAAGTGAGCACTGGGTAAGGAAATCGGATGTTTAAATAAGAATAAAATCTGAAAACGAGTAACTAAACCAGTGAACATACACTGAAGTGACAACAGTCATGGGATACTTCACAATATCGTGTCAGGCCTACTTTTGCCTGGTGTAGTGCAGCAACCTGATGTGACATGAGCTCACCAAATTGTTGGAAGTCTTCTGCAGAAATATTTAGCCAAGCTGCGTCTATAGATATCCATAATTGTGAAGGTAATGCCAGTGCAGGATTATGAGCATGAATTGAGTTCTCAATTATCCATTATTGTTCGATGGGATTCATGTTTGGTGATCTGTGTAGCAAATCATTTGCTCAAATTGCCCAGAATGTTCTTCAAATCGGTGATGAAAAAGTGTGGCCTTGTTGCCTGGTGTATTGTCATCCATAAAAATTCCATTGTTGTTTCAGAATATAAAGCCCAAAAACGGCTGCAAATGGTCTCCAAGCAGCTGAACATAACCAGAAGGACCAGAGGACCCAGTCCATTCCATGTAAACACAGAACATACCATTATGGAGCCACCACCAGCTTACACAGTGCCTTGCTGACAACTTGAGTCCATGGCTTCATGGAGTCTACACCACACTTGAAACCTACCATCAGCTCTTACCAACTGAAATCGGTACTCTTATGAGCAGGGCATGGTTTTCCAGTTAACTATGGTTCAACCAATATGGTCATGATCCCAGAAGAGGTGCTGCAAGTGATGTCATGCTGTTAGTTAGCAAAGGCACTCACATCAGTCTTCTGCTGTCATAGCCCATTAACACCAAATTTCACTGCACTGTCCTGACAGACACACTTGTCATGTGTCCCACATTGATTTCTGTGGTTATTTAATGTGGTGTTGCTTCTCTGTTAATCTTAAAGCTCTACACAAACGCTGCTGCTCTTGGCTATTAAGTGAATGTTGTCAGCAACTACACTGTCCACAGTGAGAGGTATTGATACTCTCGGCACACTCTTGACACTGCATGAATTCCTTAATGATTTCCAAAATGCAAGTCTCATGCATCTAGCTCTAACTATCATTCTGCATTCAGAGTCTGTTAATTCCCATTGTGCCATCATAATCAGTCAGAAATCTGTTTGTATTGAGTACAAATGACAGCTCCATCAAAGCCCTGCTATTTAGTATCTTGTGTATGTGATACTACCACCGTCTGTAGATGTACATGTAATTAACACTGACTTTTGTCAGCTCAGTGTAAATGTTCTTGTTGTAAAGTGGCTCTGTAGCCACTTAGATGCAGAATGCCATAATGAAATTGTGATATTCCAATCTAACCTAAACCTCAGGCTTCACTACAGGAAGACTACCAGCACATCAAGTTTTCCTTCCATTTTGGTTGTTGGTTGGTTGTTTTTGGGGAGGAGATCAGACAGCTAGGTCAATGGTCTCATCGGATTAGGGAAGGAAGGGGAAGAAAGTCGGCTGTGCCCTTTCAAAGGAACCATCACGGCATTTGCCTGGAGCGGTTTAGGCAAATCACGGAAAACCTAAATCGGGATGGCTCGACGCAGGATTGAACAGTCATCCTCCTGAATGCGAGTCCAGTGTGCTAGTCGATATTGCAAATTAGAAACAAATCAATTTAGATATTCCATGTAAAAGATATCATTAAAATCAGTGATTTTCATTGTATGCTGTAAACTATCAACCAAGTAGGCTAAGAGTGATGAAAACAAATATCTAAAAGCAGCACACATCAGAAAGGTCTGGCATACTATAAGTGCACCTTAGGAGAAGCATATGATTAGGTTCCAATTTCATGTTTATAATATCTAAATTAAATCAGGTGATGCTGAGGGAATTAGATTAGGAAATGAGACAGTTAAATTAGTAGATGTGTTTTGCTATTTGGGAAGCAAAATAACTGATGATGGTCAAAGCAGAGAGGATATAAAGTGTAGACTGGTAATGGCACAGAAAGCCTTTTTGAAGAAGAGAAATTTGTTAACATCGAGTATAGATTTAAGTATCAGGAAGCCTTTTCTGAAATTATTTGTATGGAGTGTAGCCATGTATGGAAGTGAAACACGCACGATAATTACTTTTCGACAAGAAGAGAATAGAAGCTTTTGAAATGTGGTGCTACAGAAGAATGATGAAGATTAGATGGTAGATCATGTAAGTAATGAGGAGATACTGAATAGAATTGGGGAGTAGAGGAATCTGAGGCACAACTTGACTAGAAGAAGGGATCGGTTGGTAGGACATGTTCTGAGGCATCAAGGGACCACCAATTTAGTATTGGAGGGCAGTGTGGACTGTAAAAATCGTAGAGGGAGACCAAGAGATGAATACACTAAGCAGATTCAGAAGGATGTAGGTTGCAGTAGGTATTGGGAGATGAAGAAGCTTGCATAGGATAGAGTAGCATCAAACCAGTCTCTGGGCTGAAGATCACAACAACAACAAAAAAAAGTAGATTTTGGTTTCCTTATCATCCTGCTATATCTTTTCTTCTTATGTTTGATACATTCATGATCTTTTTGTCTATCACATTTCTGATGTCATTCATACAGATCTTTTAAATCTTCTCTAGCATTCATGATTTCCTTGGTAATTAATGTCATACTATTTCTTACATTTATCTTTCTGCAGACCTTTGGACAAACAATGTTTATGTGATGACTTGAGCTCCAAATGACTTTCTTACAGCTTCCTTCCATCTGAAAATATGACCACATGGAGTATGAAGCAAAATTAGTGACTGAACTGAGGAATTTTTGTAGGGATGGCATAGCTAGTTATCTGAGATGGACCGTCACTGGCAAATGTGGAAGCAACTTCAGGTGTACCACAGGAAAGTGTATTGGGTCCCTTGTGTTCAAGTTGTGTATTAATGACCTAGTGGACAATATTAATAGTAACCTCAGGTTTTTCATAAACAATGCAGTTTTCTGTAATGAAGTAGAGTATAAAAGAAGCAGCACAAATATTCAGTCAGAGCTTGAAAAAGTTGCAAAGTGATGCAAAAATTGGCAGCTAGCTTTAAATGTTCAACAGTGTAAATTTTGCACTCCATAAAATGAAAAAAAAAAGATGTTGTGCCCCATGATATAATATCAATAAGCTACAGATGACATAAGTCAATTCATACAAATACATCAGTTTATCACTATGGCGGGATATGAAATGGAATGATCATTGGGCACAGCCATGGGTAAATTGCATAGCAAACTTTGGTTTATTGTAGAATACTAGGGAAATGCAATCAGTTTGCAAAGGAGAGTGTTTACAAATCACTTTCACAACCCATCCTAGAACAATTTCAAGTGTGTGGGACCCATACCAAACAGGACCAACATGGGACATGCAGAAGGGAATCATAAAAGGCCACAATACTGTTGAGTCCATGGAAGAGTGTCACAAAGATTTTAAGAGTTCTGAATTGCAGAATTTTGAAGTTAGACATAAACTGTCTTGAGAAAGCCTACTACAAAGTTTCAAGATGTTGTAATTACTTGTATGTACATGACATGTAGAGGAAACACACATTGTGAGACCCCAACTTTTCCCAGCGAATCAAATGTTGAAATAACTTACGGGTTTGCTGCCGGGTGACATCGTCAGACACCACCGATATTTCGACAGGAGCACACCCTGCCATTCACAAGGCACAAATGCAAGGAAGAAAAAATGTGCAAGCAATAGAGGAGAAACATGCAAGATACCACACACAGAACAAGTGTCAACACAACCAAAGATAACCACATTATCTCAGACCCTGAAAGTTTGGCAGCTGAGCTAGCACATCTCGAAGTCACCTTTCGTCAGATTGGTTATAGTGAGAAGCAGATCAAATTTGTGTTGCACCATCAGCCTTCTGTGCAGCAGGTGAGTGAGGATATCAACAAAGTGGCGCCTAAGTCTATGGCCTTTTTGCCTTACGCAGGAAGCATTTCCAACAGGATTGGCCATATTTGAGAGAAATATGATGTGAAATGTATTTTTCAACCACCTTCCAAGATTAAGGCCCTGTTGGTGTCCGTAAAAGATGATCTCGGTTTGTGTAAGGCTGGGGTCTATCGTATTCCTTGCAGTTGTGGCATGTCATATATTGTTCAGACAATCAGGGCTGTGGAAGACCTGTGTATTGAACATAAGCGTCACACACGCTTACAACAGCTGAGCAAATCCGCTATTGCAGAACATTGCCTTGACACCAGTCATCCTATGGAATACAACAACACAGAGATTCTGGCTTGCACATCACACTATTGGGATAGTGTTATTAAGGAAGCTGTTGAAATCAGACTATCAAGCAACCTCATTAACAGAGATGGTGGATTTTGTTTAAATGCTGCTTGGAATCTGGCTCTGTCTCTTCTCAAAAAACAGAGGGACAAAATTAATGCTACCTCACCTGTTAATTAATAGTAACCATCGATATTTCTGATGTTGGTTACCTTTGGTTGTTTTGACACTTGTTCTGTGTGTGGTATCTACCTTTTTTCTCCTCTATGAACCGAGGTATTAAATTTGCTTGCAAATTTTTTCTTCCTTGCATTTGTGCCTTGAGAATGGCAGGGTGTCCTCCTGTCCAAATATCGGCAGTGTCTGACGATGTCACCCGGCAGCAAACCCGTAAGTTATTTGAATAAACACACGTTGTTACATGGAAGCATTAATAATCTGAACATTGTATTTAAGCAACATTCAGCATGGAGTTAAGCTGCCCATGCTCGATAGGACTGATGTGGTTGCCTTCTGCATCAGAAAAACTCAACCGAAGATAGAATAACGTGGGTGCACTTTTAGTAGTAATAGTTTGAAAGAAGTTCACACATTTTGTCAAACGTTTAAGAAGACAGAGCATGCAAAGAGGTGAGCTGACATAGTAACTGATACATTCTGGGAGATATCCCTGAAAGGAACAAAACATGACATAAAATAGTGTCAGTAATCCCAAAAGCTTGGAATTGTTATCACAGACATTTCTTGAATGTGACCCTTTTCTCAGTGTACTAATCATATGTAGAAAGGGAGACAGGTTAATCATGGGGGCTGTGAAGGGAGAAACAACAGGTGACACACACTGAGGAGCATGCCAACTATATAAAACAGAAGCCAATAACTGGAGGACCTCAGTTTTATTGTCCAGTACCTGTGATCTGAGCTGCAATGCAATGGTGAATGATTCTTGCTGTTTGACTGACCAATGTAAAATGTCCTGTGTAACACCATCAGCCATCATGAGATTGAATGAAGGATGAACCAAAGTAGAAATGTGTGTAGAAATCTGGGTCACATCTACTGCCAATGGTGTTGTAATTAGGTACAAGTACAACATGACCAGTAGACTGAAAACATTTTATTCCACAGAATCAATGATGACTTGAACACAGTGTTTAAGTAACATTCAGCAGGAACCAATTACATGCACAAAGAGCTATAGCAATACACATTGAGAACTGAGGCTTAGCATAGTGCAGCTAGCCTTAAATACACTGGGCCTATGACAGGATCTGACAGTGACACCCCCCCCCCCCTCTCTCTCTGTCTCTCTCTGTCTGTCTCTCTCTCTCTGTCTCCCTCCCTCTCTCTCTCTCTCTCTCTCTCTCTCTCTCTCTGTCTGTCTCTCTCTCTCTCTCTCACACACACACACACACAAGCATTAGAAAAAGTCTGGGATGTCTTCTGTGGATACATAGCACTGCCACACACATAGCCTTCCAGAAATACACTGTACAAGGAGCATGTTTAAATGATGATTCTAGGAATATACTACAATAAGCTACATATCACTCTGATGATATTTCCAACATGTTGAGAGTTTCAGTATTTGCACTAGAACTCTATTTCCAGTTCCAGTTTTATTATTTTGTAGTTCAATTATCTTACCATGGAGATCTGGAATAAGTATGTTAATTATGTGTACCATTAATTTGTTTAAAGTTACATTTGTAAAATCATTATCTATTAACCAGTCTGATGATTCAGTGCTCTTTGTTGGATATTAACTTGCAGCTTCAAGTTATGTGTATTAACAATATCACCAAAATATTTTCTGCAACTACTCAATTTCGCTGTATTTATATTTAGGTCACCAACTGCTGTTACATAAAGGAAGTTCAGTAAGATCTTTGTAAAATAGTATTTCAAATTCTGCTAGGAAATCTTTTATCGTAGCAGTCAAAGAGTGGTATATCACTAATCGCTAACACCAGACATTTGACCACCTACAAATTTATTTGAAGTACTGATGCTTCAAAACGAATTTTTCTGCAGTTTGTAAATGGCCACTGACACACTCACTCTTACTGCTATCCACATACAATCTAGCTCATCACTTTTATGTTGAAATGAGGAAAAAAATGACACTATTATAAGGCTCTAAACTGTACATCTGTATTTCATTTTCACCCAGTCCATGTTCTGTTATTATAAAGATATTTGGTTCATCAGTAGCAAGTAATGCTTCTGTTGTCTGTCTTTCCCTTCTTTTTTAAAATCACCTTTACTATTTAAATCTCTTCTTGTCTGTCCATAAGCTGTGGAGTCCCTATCACACAGTAAGTTGCTGTCAGTCCATTAAGCCAATTAGAACTGTGTTTTTCATCTTGGTATCACGCCCTAGATGTTTCCCACTCAGAAAAGCTTTGAGCTTTATTCAAAAGTGAGTCTTGCACAATGTTGTTCTTCTCTTGATTCTTCAAATTATCTGTGACAAACATTGGATGTCCAGTTCCATAATGCACATTTGTTCATTCTTTGTCGATTGCATCACAATTAGTTATTTATTTATTTTTTTAATTTTTTTCTTCATTACTCTACCATCATACATTTCCTTTCACTGGCTGAAAATTTCTGCTGGTTTCAATTTCCAAGTGGTCAAAAATCATGTAACATTTATTGCTTCACAAGTGGCAGGACTCTGAATTACACAGTTCAAATTTGAACCACCAAGGAAGGCAAAATAACAACTTGTTTGGCTGGCAGTGACAAGCAATCCAGTCAGTGACTTGATCAGGGGCTGATATCAGTCAATACAATGGTAGTGAACAGTACATCACTATGGTACTTACTGGATCACTCTCATTTCCAGATATCAAAATTAGTTTCAATTTCTTTTCTGTGTTATATTTTAATTTCGTTTATATTGCAGACATCATAATTATAGATTTTCATTTCTTCAGCTTACATAGTTCTTAGTGACTTTCCATCTTCTTAAACTGCAGCTGCTGCTTTGGACAATAAGAATAGCTGCTTCAGTTTTCTTTAATTCGGTATGCTAGACTTCCAGTGATTTTTACTTCATGAGAAAAGTGGTATGGGATGCACTCAGCCTAGTGAGGCCAATTAGTAGTGGTTTCAAGGTCATTCAAGATTCATAGGAAGAATATTAAGTAAATGTAACTCAACCACGGTGGAAGTGGATTGTAAGGCACTTCCTTGACCAATTATTGAGAATTATTCATCAGCCTGAGACCTTTAGGAGATAGTACTGATAGAGACACAGAGAGAGAGAGAGAGAGAGAGAGGGGGGGGGGGAGGGAGAGGGAGAGAGACAGAGAGAGAGGGAGGGAGAGAAAGAGAGAGAGAGAAAGGGGGGGGAGGGAGAGTGACAGAGAGAGAGGGAGGGAGGGGGGAGAGAGACAGAGAGAGAAGGAGGGATGGGGGGTGGAGAGAGAGAGAGAGAGAGAGAGATGGGGGAGGGAGAGGGACAGAAAGAGAGGGAGGGAGGGATTAGAGGGAGAGTGAAAGACAGAGAGGAGGGCACAGAGAGAGAGGGAGAGGGTGAAGGAGAGAGAGAGAGAGAGAGAGAGAGAGAGAGAGAGAGAGAGAGAGAGAGAGAGAGAGAGAGAGAGAGAGAGAGAGACAGAGAGAGAGAGACAGAGAGCGTGGGAGGGAGGGGGGGAGAGAGGGAGAGAGAGAGAGACAGAGAGAGAGAGAGAGGAGAGAGACAGAAAGAGAGGGAGAGGGAGAAGGAGAGAGACAGAGAGAGAGGGAGGGGGAGAGAGAGAGGGAGAGATAGAGAGAGAGAGAGAGAGAGAGAGAGAGAGAGAGAAGATCCAAGAAAGAGTGATGCATTTCAGCATGGGATTGTTTAGGCAGCATGAGAGCATTATTGTTATGTTTAACAAACTACATTGGTAGATGTTACAAGGGAGGTGTTGTGAATCATGGAGAAGTTTGCTATTGAAACTCTGAAAGAGCACTTTCTGGGAAGAGTCAGACAACATGTTACCTCCTCCCACATACATCTCATGTAATGACCCTGATGAAAAGATTGAAGAAATTAGAGTCAATACAGAGGATTACTGACAATCGTTCTTCCCATGCACCATCTGCAAGTTGAACAACAATGGGGGATCAGTTAGTGGTACCAGAAGGACCCTCTGCCACATGCCATTTCTTGGATTATGGAGTAGAGTGTAGATGTAATGAAGAAACCTGACAATGACTGGCAGAGTGGTGTGCAAAGCACATACTCCTACGTACTGCACCTGCTAATGCTATTGGCAGAGGATGAATGACAATTGACTGGGACCAGTTGGCCCATCTAGGGTCAGAACATGGAACTTTGCTTACTTACTTACATTTGTATTTGTTTTATGATACAATTTTTTTGAAAAAACGTCATCCCGTTCCATTCCTAACACCTTGTATCTGTATCATAGTGCATCATGCCTAGTAAGTTAACTGTAGAACTAGAAGGAAAGAGAAATATACCTATATTTATACAAACATATCTTAATAATTGAACTTAGCTATTCCTTATACACCAAATCAATCTTTTGGTTCTTTAAGTCTGCAAGTTTTTGGTGATGGCTTTAAGGAATAAGGCTGCAAATTTCTCAGTGATGCCTTCAATGAATGGCTTTTTTTACTTACTATGCCATAAATTCTTTCTGAATTGAAGTATTTTCTAAAGAAAAAAGTCTCTCTTCTAAAATTACATTTCTCAAGTGTGTTTTATATGCTTCAAGCAAGAGAATCTTTATTTGACAGCTGCTGTAATAGAAGAAATGGACAAAATAAAGGATAATAATATACAAGGATCTGTAAAAATGACCTTGTCATCATTAAGCAATTTGAACATCTTTCTGGTGGAAATTTTTGTTTACTTCTCATCTACATATGAAATAGGTAGTTCATTTCATAAGCATTGTGTCTTGTAAAACACAGACACAGAGAAATTTTGTAAGTTTTCAACTGCACTAGAAGAAAAATGTGTGGTATTCTTTAAATTATTTTGTGGTATCAGAAAGGCAAACAAACTGAATCACATCTCTCATACATTTCCATCAAAAAGTGATCCAAAATTTCCTGATATACCTCAATACAAAAAGAAAAGGTCATTTCTAACAAAAAACATATTACCAAATTATACCTGGGCTGGTGAAACATGTCACTTGACAGCTCGTGTGTGGTTGGCTACACTGCTATTGTGAGGTTGCACTAGCTGCCACTGCACAAGCCCACAACTCCAAAGTACGTTTAGTAAATGTAAGCTACAATCAACGTTTATACATAAGTGCAACAAAGTGCATTTTTCTAACAATGGAGTGAATGATGAGACTAGGCGTTTGATGTGTATGAAACCGGGAAATAAAAACATCCAAAGCTAATGACAATATCTACAACAAGTCGTTCCAAATTGTTACAGTAAAGCTTGCATGTAAAATGTCACATAATAATGTAAATCTAAGCATACCAAATAACACACTATCCACACTCATAAAAATAAATAAAGCAAATCTTGCGTAGTCTACCCAATTGCACAGAGAAAAAGAATTAATTCTGTATACATATAATAGAGGGAAACACGTGGGAAAAATATATCTAAAAACACAGATGATGTGACTTACCGAACGAAAGTGCTGTCAGGTTGATAGACGCACAAACAAACACAAACATACACAGACACAAGCAGACATTGTCTGCTTGTGTCTGTGTATGTGCGGATGGATATGTGTGTGTGTGCGTGAGTGTATACCTGTCCATTTTTCCCCCTAAGGTAAGTCTTTCCGCTCCCGGGATTGGAATGACTCCTTACCCTCTCCCTTAAAACCCACATCCTTTCGTCTTTCCCTCTCCTTCCCTCTTTCCTGATGAGGCAACAGTTTGTTGTGAAAGCTTGAATTTCGTGTGTATGTTTCTGTTTCGACCTGCCAGCACTTTCGTTCGGTAAGTCACATCATCTGTGTTTTTAGATATAATTCTGTAGACATTTACACTCACACAATTTACAATGTCAATGGCACAGTTCCATCTAGTTCTCCTTCACTATCATTGGAATCAGTGCCAAAACTGTTGTCTTCATCATCATCATTAAGAGAAATCATTAATCATTTATAATACCATCTATAGTCTGTGCTTCTCTTATCAGTTTAGCAACATGGTCTACTTTTTTCCTTCATATAGCAGTCATTCCACTTCTGTTATAATAAAAGTCTTGTTGTTGCTTCTAATGTACACCTTCACTTCACTCCAAACCAATTCAATTGGATTAAAATGACAGTGATAAGGCGGTAGCCTAATTACCAAGTGACCCGTTCGCTGGAAATTTCATCTACAATGTATTTAGGTGACGCAGGCTTATTTTGTTTCACGAGCGAGTATAACAGCAGCTTTGTCATGCTCATGTCCGCAGAAATGTCTCTCGCCTGCAACCACTGCACCATAGTTTCTTTAGAGTCACTAGTGGTGGGAATTTTATTTAAAATCACAGGATGGTATGATGCATTGTCCTCATGATAGTCACTGGGTTTTTTTTTATTTGAAAAACTAGAAGTCCTTCAGGCACAAAGCCGTTTGAAGATCCTGCTTGTGCCACAATTAATTGGCGTCCTCTTCCTGTTGTCTGATGACCACTGTTATTCGGAGTATCATCTGTCCAGCATTTCTTAACTGATTCTCCAGTGTTGACCCAGGTTTCATCTAACCATGTGACTGAGTGTATGTCCTTTCCTACAAGCTGCAATGACATGAGCTTTTTCTAGTAACAGTTTTCATCCATCTTGCTTTTTAAAATGGAAGCCAATACTTTTTCATATCATCTTAAGTGACGTTTTCCCCCGGAGAAAATTTCACATTCTTTTAAAGAAATTAGCAACTTTGCTATTATGGGGTGTTATTTCCTGTTATAGTATCCATATATGTGTCAACAAATTGCATTGGATTCAAAAGAATCAATATCTGTAACAGGACCAGGCTGCTTTTTTTTTTCTTGCCTGGAGTACTTAAAAACAAACTGTTTCTTCCACAGGGGCTTTCTTCCACACTGTTTACATCACTGTCTTGTTCGTCTTGAAGTAGCATCCCTTTCCTTATAACTGTTCTTTCACTTAGCCCTAGAGTTTTTGAGGTACGCTCTAAAACTTTATCGGCAGGAATTGATGCATGCCCATGAACAGAAACAAATTCTTTTCTTGCTGGTGAAGCGTTCTTCGTAGCAATTCCAAAGCCTGACTATTTAATGGCACTCCACGGTGCAACAGATTGCCACTTGGTGAACAACATTGTTTTGGTGACATTGTTTTATAAACAAAAACTGTAATCAAGGCAGTAACACAACACGAGCGAGTATAACAGCAGCTTTGTCATGCTCATGTCCGCAGAAATGTTTGCACACTAACATACAATGTTTACACGGAAGCCGGCAACGTGGTAGTATCGAGGCTGGAACCGGCTTTTGTTCCGTGCTGTTATTGGCTCAGAAGATGTAGTGCCTCATGTTCCTCACTTGTTTGTTAGTTATACTACCAACTCTATGACACTTGGGGAGTGACCTTGAAGTGACATGTTTCAGCAGCCCGGGTATAGCAGGATTCATATTTAAAACATACAGCACTAAATACTCTACAGATGGAAGCATGCTCCAAGTACACACCAACCACTGCTTTACAGTCTGCCATGTGGAACCAGAAGTAACTGGGAATAAAATTTCTATCTATCTCACTGCATGACCCCTCCACAGACAAAGTCAAGCAGGTGATGTCACAATAGCCATAGCATACCATACATGTTTGGCCTGTGGTTCCAGCCATGAGGCAGGGCCATGAGAGAGGAAAGCCTCTTATTGCTACAAGTGAGTTCCATGCATAGAAACAAGGATGTATGTTTGCAGTGGAAACCAGCATTCATAGTAGATAAACAAAATTTTTAAAGTGTTGCAAGAAAAAAATATTGCTGAATGCCACTTCACTTACTACATCTGCACTGCTGCCCCTGGACTGATTTATACATGACAGTAATTGTAGGAGACACAAGTTGAAGTAAACGTTGTTGTATAATTATTAATTGAATCTTTCTTGACGTTTCTGAACTAAATATACAAATTTTAATGAAATAAGAACAACAAGTTGTTGTGTCCCAGGTACAGACTACTAAATGGAAAGTCAGAATTAATTACAACTTAGAAAATTTATTATGAAAACAAGGTGAAACATAACTCAGCCTAATGACTTGTGTCCATGTCTGTAGCAAAAGTTTGTCTCCTCTAAACACTATCACAGTAACAACCTCATGACTGAGAGAAGATCTGCTCCATTCTCCAGGAGGTTCACCAGATGACTCCCCTTTGGGGCCATGACATCCTGACATAATCACGTGGGGTTGCATCCTGATTGGCTCCATCGACTCCAGCTGTATGACTGCTGCATCTCCAGTGCCCCCCCCCCCCCCCCCCCCCTCCAACTCCTATGAGCACTCTGATCTATGCTGTGCTGGAGAATTGGCACACAGTGCTCGTGAAGGCTGTGACCATGTCTTACATACAGCGATTGCACTTCTATGAATGCACAGCACAACATAAGAGATCAGTTTATAAGCATACCTTAATTGTGTTTCAGAGATGCAGACACCAAATATAATTACAAATATAGCAAAACATAGTTGAAATAATTAAATTACTCTGTTGTGGCTACATGTACCTATTACAACAGCAAGATTAAGGAGGACAATGGCTGTTCTCTAAATTCATAGACCAATGCTTTCCCAGGTATATTTTACACATTTAGTATATCAATGTAGAGTTTTTAGTAATGACTGAACATTATCTAAGAAATGTATTTAGTTGACTTTTATGTAGTATCAAAATATATATAAATGGCAACAACATTTTAAAGAAGAGTTCAATATACTTACTGACCACCAAAAAAGCAGAATATACAAAAGCTGTGAAAACAAAGATATCTCAGGGCATGTTTATCAAATCCTGCTATATCAGTTAGAGACGGTGGAACTCACTTCTAATGCATAGAAAAATGAGACTTTGTTGTTGTGGTCTTCCATCTGAAGACTTCCTTGGTAGCTCAGTATGTGTGCTACCAACCAATACCTTCTTTCACTCAAGTTGTGCCATAGATTCCTTTTCTCCCCAATCTCTTTGAGTATCTCCTCAACTAGATTGGTCTACCAATATAGTATTCAGCATTCTTCAGCAGCCCCACACTTTCAAAGCTTCTATTCTCTTCATGCCTGAACTGTTTATCATTCACGTTTTATTTCAGTAGTAAGCCACACTCCCAAGAACTACCTTCACAAAATACCACTGACTCTTAAATTTATATTGAGGCTAACAGATTCCAATTTTTCAAAAATCTTTATCATGCTATAGCAAGTCTGCATTATGTTTCCTCTCTACTTCAGCCATTATCAGTTATTTTGCTGCCCAAACAGCAAAACTGATTTACCAGTTTTAGTTTCTCATTTCCTAATCTAATTCCTTCGGCAGCTCCTGATATAACTCAGCTGCGGTCTATCAAACTTAATGATATTCATCTTATAATCTCTGTTCAAGATGTTATCCATTATGTTCACCATAGGCATCTGCAAAGGGGGTAAGAGGGGGCATGTACTGCCCCCCAATCTCCCCTCCCCCCATGGATCTGGATCCAGAGATTTTATTTATACATTGATTGGATAAACATGAACTCTTTGGGATATAATAAGTTATTTTGTGCCACCTATAAAAATTAGTTTTTATGGTATGACATGAATCAAAACTGACCAGCTCATTATTATAAAGAATAACAATTTTAGAGTCTTGACCTCCCCTACCCCCCACTCACTGGAAAAATTTCTGTGGGTGTCCATGCATTCAACTGCTCTCCAGGTCCTTTTCTGTCTCAGATAGGATGACAGTGTCATTGGAAAACCTTGAAGTTTTTATTTCTTCTCCCAAAACTTAAATTTCCTTTTCAAATTTCTCCTTGGTTTCCTTCTTTGAGTCTTCTCACCATATGGGTTGAATAACATTGTGGATAAGCTACAACCCTGTCTAACTCCCTTCTCAGTTATTGCTTCTCTTCCAAGTCCTTTGACTCCTATAGCTGCAGTTTGGTTTTGTATAAATTGTGAATAACCTTTTGCTCCCTGTATCTTATCTCTGGCACTTTCATAAATTCATAGAGTATATTCCAGTTCATATTGTCAAAAGATTTCTCAAAATCTACCAATACTATGAACATACGTGTGCCACCTCCAACCCGTCTTTTTGGATAAGTCATAGGAAGATTATTGCTTCATGTGTTCCTACCTTTTTTCATATCTGTAACAGACATTTACTGAGGTCACCATCTACCAGTTTCTCCATTCTTCTCTAGATAATTTATGTTAATATTTTGAAATCATGACTTATGAAATTGATGGTTTGATAGTATTCACACCTGTTAGCATCTGCCTTCTTAGGAACTGAAATTGTTACACTCTGCTTAAAGTCTGAAGGTTTTGCCTTGTCTCATATGTTTTGCACACCAGGTGAAACAGCTTTGTCATGGCTGGCTGTCCCAAGAATTTTAGTAACTCTCAAGAAATGTTGTCCACTGCAGGTGCCATGTTTCAGTTTTGGTCTGTCATAGCTCTGCCAGATTCTTGTCACAGTGTAGCATCTCCAGTGCATCTTCATCTACATCACCATTCTTTCTGAAATATTGCTTTCAAGTTTTCCCTTTTTCCTTTTGTATTTATTCCTTCCACCTTTCCCTTAACATGAGATATTTCTGTTACTTACAATATAGGGAGTTGTTAAGTTTAAATGAAATTATGATATTGTATGCATATTATGCAAGACTGGATGTTTAGGTGGTGTTACAGCAGTTGCTGAAAGGCTCTGAAAAAGCTATTCAGTTAAAAGCTTCATGAGTTGCTGGGGTATATTATATCAAAAGTTTGGTAACACAAATGGGCAATATAATGTGTGGGAGCACATTTCACTACTATTTATTTTGCTGGGTACCTCAGAACAAAATCGTTGGTGTTATACAATGTTGTTATGAGTGAGGTTATTAAGATATCCAACAGTGGGGTATTAGTTTGCAATTACATAAGTGTGGAATGGTTTGCTAAGACATGTCAAGTCTCATGCCTTAATACCACAGAGGTACATCATATTCCATTATGGAGAATGTAAGGCCTTCTATAGCCAATCTGTCACTGCCAGTAATTGACAATTGTACATTACAATTGAAGAAGATATCAGCTCCAAGGATACATGTGACTGAAATGAAATTATGCCAAGACCCTCCTGATTTTTCTTTTGAGTCCTTTTTGATAGCAAGTTAAAAGTGAGTAAACATATAAATAAACTGCTCACGATGTACAATTGAGTATGATTTGCTCCTAGAAACATGTCTTATTGTCTTGGTCTAAACAATAGTTTATTGGACACAAACATACAAACAAAATTCAAGCTTTCGCAAGAAACTGTTGCCTCATCAGGAAAGAGGGAAGGAGAGGGAAAGACGAAAGGATGTGGGTTTTAAGGGAGAGGGTAAGGAGTCATTCCAATTCCGGGAGCGGAAAGACTTACCTTAGGTGGAAAAAAGGACAGGTATACTCTCGCACACACACATATCCATCCACACATATACAGACACAAGCAGACATATTTAGAGACAAAGAGTTTGGGCAGAGATGTCAGTCGAAGCAAATTGCAATTACATAAGCAGCATTACCAGCAGAGTGGCCACTTTTGCTTCGACTGACATCTCTGCCCAAACTCTTTGTCTCTAAATATGTCTGCTTGTGTCTGTATATGTGTGGATGGATATATGTGTGTGTGCGAGTGTATACCTGTCCTTTTTTCCCCCTAAGGTAAGTCTTTCCGCTCCCGGGATTGGAATGACTCCTTACCCTCTCCCTTAAAACCCACATCCTTTCATCTTTCCCTCTCCTTCCCTCTTTCCTGATGAGGCAACAGTTTGTTGCGAAAGCTTGAATTTTGTGTGTATGTTTGTGTTCGTTTGTGTGTCTGTCGACCTGCCAGCACTTTCATTTGGTAAGTCACATCATCTTTGTTTTTAGAAATATTTTTCCCACGTGGAACGTTTCCCTCTATTATAACAATAGTTTATTGGCTTATACTGTATATTTTCATTCCTTTCACTCCTACAGAATTCTCTTCCTGGGCAGTGCAACTCAGGTAAATATAATGTTTATCCAGCAGAGTGGCCACAGACAATATTGTATAAAGTAGGTAACCGTACATCTTGTAGAAGACCTTTTGGGGATCATGGGATACTTACACTAACTCCTCTTAGTAGTTTTCATTGCAATAAAAATTAAGTTTCAATTGAACTGCAATTTACATAACATTACCAGATAGAAAATAATTGCCACACAGGCTTTGCCTCATGTGTCTTCGGTTCAGAGAGGAGTTATGTACTCTGACACAGGTAACAGCAGGGGGGAACAAGGGTACAGGCTTTTTATTGAGTACTGAATTCTCTAGAGCTTCTAGAAATGATTCTCTGTGACATTACTAATCTACAGGTGAACACTTCCTGGTGCAAGAGGAAATACCGTGGCCTTTGTGATGACTAGCTGTCTTGGGAATATGTTTGGTTTTCACATCATCCACAACAAATTTTACTGATTCCTTGGCACAGCGGCAGTTTTGATGTCATTCCATTTCATTTATTTATTTATTCACCCTCGATGATTTAATACAACAGTATCTGACATGTGAATATACAGTACACAAATAATATGTACATATATAAAACATTAGAAGACAATTAGGTGCGGATAGGGCAGGAAGTTAGCCATGGTCTAAGCCAAGTAATTATCTCACCATTCATCTCGGCAACTTGGGGAACCATGGTAAATCCAAGCCAGAATGCCCAGATGGGCAATTAAGTCCTCCCAAATACAATTCCAATACTAGACTGGTGTAGCTACCTCACTCAGTGTATGATTATAAGGGGACTCACAGAAACATATTCTGTATTGTGATTGCAACATGCAAAAGAACTTAATCAATGAACAAGAAATTTTGAAAATAAAAACTCTACTGAAAAGTACAAGATGCACAATAAGTAAATCAGTGATGTAGATAAATCATGAAACATTGATCGAAAGAGCCCCAAGAAAAAATAAAATCATGAGAACTTATTATATAATACTGCCAAAAAGTATAATGCACAAACACACAAAAACCTGCTGACACTATATCCACCACAACTAGGCAGGCACCACATCCGTTTTCAGAGGAGGTGCATTCCATTGCATATGAACAGGGGCCACAGAAAACCAACGGGGAAACGTTATTTGGAAGGAAAAACACAGCATAGACAGTACATCAGTTAAGAGACTCAAAATAACTCAACAAGTAATGAGGGCTTAGTATCCCTATAAGCAAAAATATTCATTAACATTGTAGAGACACTTCTCAACCAGAAACGATTTTAATTGCGCTTAATAGCCATTTCCCTCTCGAACATCTTTATATGTATTGAAAGTGCATTAAAAAGAGTGACAAAAAATGGCTCACATGTCTTTGAGCATAGGTCCTTCTTCCTTGTCCTATGTGTATGGACCCACAGTTACAAGTATTACACCTGGGGTAATTAGAGTTAGTTTTCAGGTCACCAAGTCTAGCTCCTGGCATCAACACACATTTAGACATGTTCAAGAAGGGAACATGATTTATTTTTGGTGTTAGCACTAGCATAGCTGTGTGATCAGATTTGAATAGCCCTTTTCTGTAATCTAAAAATCTCATTTGACAGACTATTGATTAAACACCAAAAAATTATTTCATAAACTAAATGGGCTGAAGGTACCCAAAAAAGCCATTCTGGAACCATCTGAAGAGCAAGCTTTAGAAATAATTCCCATAGCAAATCTTGCAGAACTGAGTCTCTCATTACATGGTCTTCATAGTTTGTCTTGGTCAATACACATTCCTCAAAGTCTTATGCTTCATGCCCTTTCTAACTAATTTCCATCCAATACCAGAGAGAGAGCTTGGTTTTGATTCACCTTTCGAAATTGTATATAGTTTGTTTTCTTCACATTAAGGGTCAGCCTATTGGCACTGAACCTTTAACTGTGAGGACTTGAGGTCTGTTATCAGTTGTAGTGGGCAGAGATCCCTTAACATCCCTCACTATTATACCAATGTCATCTGCAGTCAAGATGGATGTGAATCTGTACAGAAGAGTGCTGTAATAGTGTCAAAAATGTTTTCTCTATCTCGTCCTCATGCATCTCTCTCTGAACTGACTCAGTACCCTATGGTGTGGATTTCAACGAAACATAATCATGGCAGCCCTATGTGTGCCTGTCATCTGTCTACATCTACATCTACATCTATACTCTGCAAACCACTGTAAGGTGCATGGCAAAGGGTACATCCCATTATACCAGTTATTAGGGCTTCTTCTTGTTCCATTCATGTATGGAGTGTGGGAAGAATGATTGTTTGAATACCTCTGTGCACTCAGTAAATTTCCTAATCTCATACTCACATGACACATAATGGGTTGAAGTAGATCCCTAGAGTAATCATTTAAAGCCCATAGTCAAAATTTTGTTAATAGATGTTCTCAGGATAGTTTACGTCTGCCTTCAAGAGTCTTCAATTTCAGTTCCTTCAGTATCCCTGTGACACTGTCTCATGGATTAAACAAACCTGTGACCATTCATGCTGCCCTTCTCTGAATACATACCTGTTAACCCTATCTGGATTAATTCACAATTCAGCAATATTCTAGGATGAGTCACAAAAGTGATTTGTAAACAGTCTCTTTTGTGGACTGATTGCACTTCCCGAGTATTCTACCGATAAACTGAACTCTGTCACCTGCTCTATGCACAACTGAACCTATGTGATCATTCCATTTCATATCCCAACACAGTGTTACACCCAGGTATTTGTATGAGTTGGTCGATTCCAACAGTGAGTCACTGATATCGTCATAGGGTACCACATTTTTTTTCATTCTTTCAAGTGTACAATTTTCCATTTGTGAACATTTAGAGCAAGTTTCCAATCTTTGCACCATGTTGAAATGTTAACAATTTGTAATCTTACTCTTGCTCACACCACCAGTTGATGTTCACTCAGTTCATAATTGACTCATCTCATGAGCTTTGAGAGGTGTAAGATTTACAAATAAACTTTCTTACTTATCTTCTTTTCTTGTCATTGGCTCAAGTTTGTTATGTCTAGGGGTTGATTCATGAGGCTGAAATTTATGACATTTTAGTTTCCATATGACATGATAATATTTAAGTAAGCCTGCTCCAAATTTCTCTTTTTTTCCTTTTTCATTACGTCACATTCTTCTATATCACACTGTCATTACAATTTCCACTTCTATATCACCAAAAATTACGTTGTTATTGCCAAACATGAAAGTAACTTCTGATCACATCAGAGGCATGCCTGCTACTACCTTATTCTGAGGTATTAACAATATTCCAAAGAGTTTTCAAAACAAAACTGTTTACAAACTTTCTTGACAAATGAAGAATCTTCACCAAGTTATATCATTATTTTGCATATAAATCCAGAAATAAATTTAATAGTTAGTGTCAGATTGCGTCATTAATAATAGGAAATTTAAGTGTGCCAAATATTTTGTAATTTCAAATGTTTTCAAAAGAAGAGTAATTTTAACTGTACATACAGAGTTAGTACATATCACTTTTAACAAAGTAATTTCTTTTTACACGTTTTAGCCTGAAATGTATGACATCATATACAATATAATATGAAATTCTTTTAGTTCAACAACTGAGATATTATCAACCTATACAATATTTGAAAATATTTTTCATACAATTACTTCTGTTCAATAAAGGTGATGTTAGAGGAGAGTGTCCCTATACAACTTAGTTATAGGTAACTGCATCATTTGCAAGAAGACTAATTTTACTATTAATATTTTCTACAAGGTCGTTAATAAACAACGTGAACAGCAAGGGCCCCAACACACTCACCTGGGGCACATCGAAAGTTACTTCTACATCTGATGATGACAACATCCATACATTTTAAAATCTCCACAGACAGCTAAATAAATAAATAAATGATAACACGTTGTGTCCTCCATACCAAAAAGTCCTCAATCCAGTAACAAATTTCACTTGATACCCCATATGATTGTACTTTTGACATTAAGCATAGGAGCAGTTCTGAGGCAAATTCTTTTTGGAAATCAAGAAACACTGCACCCACCAGGTAGCGTTGATCCACAGCTTTCAGTATGTCATTTGAGGAAAGTGTGAGTTGGGCTTCACACAATTGTTGTTTTTGATAAACATGCTGGTTGGCATTGAGGAGGTCATTCTGTGTAAGGAACTTCATTATATTTGAGTTCAAACGTATTTTAAGATTCCACAACAAAACAGTGTCAAGTATATTGGATGACAGTTTTGTGGATCACTTCCTGTGGATCTTGTAGACAGGTGCGACCTGATCCCTTTTCCTAGAACTGAACTAGATGAATATGAAAAATCAACCAAAACCACCATCAAATTGGCTGGGACAATCTATTTTTAATAGCCTAGGACAGAACCTAGGCCGTCGCACTATTGTGCAAGCAGGACAACTACATAGCAGAATTTGTTGCTCTATGACTGTACTTCACACTATGTTAAAATGCATTTGAATAAGAAAGTTTCAAGCTCTGGAAGCAGTAGCTTTATAATCTTGAAAATTTACACGTTTTCCCAAGTGGTGACAGGAGAACCCACACAAAAAAGGTATTACATGTGGGAGCTTTTGGTGACAGTGTTTCCTTCTTGCAGCAGAATAGTTGATAGGCAGGGAAGAGAGGTGAAGGAAAACAGCTGGTGAGGTTTAGGGAAAGGGGTAAAGTTGAGAAAAGTCACCCAGAACTCCAGACCAAGCAAGACTTACTGGACAGGATGAGTAGGAAAGACCATAAGCATGTCATAAGCTTCTCATTCCGTCTGGTAAGTTTCCCCTGATCTGGGGTTCCAGGGGACTTTTCCAAACTCAAACCCTTTTCCTAAACCTCAGCAGTCCTTTCCTTTAACTCATCTTCCTTGCCCATCAACCATTCTGTTGGAAGATGGAGCCATTGGATATGAAACCTTGCATATGTAATACTTTTTATGTGTGTTCCCCAGCTGCCTCGTGCTGAGTAGATTTCTTATCTATCCGATTAAGTTATGATATTAGAATTTGAAATGTATCACTAGTCATCTTGTTCGACAGATGAACAGTAATCTGCTACTGAGATTCTGTTGTTCAGTCATGGGAGATAGCATTTCTGAGGAAGCAGGGGACAGTAAAACAAAGTGTAGGGCTATATATATATAGAGAGAGATGCTGAATGAAACACTTTTGGCTGTCAAGAGATCAGTGTGTGATGCTCTCACAAAATTCAAGGAAATTCGGGTCACATGTAAAGACCACCCACATGCATTGTGTGTAAGGGCTATGAAGACAAGATATGAGAAATTAGGGCTCATATGGAGGCCTATAGACAGCAATTTTTTCCTTGCTCTATTTTCAAGTAGAACAGGAAGGCAAATGACAAGTATTGCTGCAGGGTACCTCCTGCTATTCACCGTATGGTGGCTTGTGGAGTATCTACGTGGATGTAGATGTAAAATCTGGGATGGAATGTAACAATATTATGAAAAGGAAAATTGCCACTCACCATGTTATGGAAATGCTTAATCGCAGACAGGCACAACAGAAAGACTGTTACAAGTAAACTTTCTGCCAGCAAGGCTTTCATCAAAAATAGGCCACACACACACACACATACATAAATGCAAATGCAACTCCCACACACATGACTGCAGTCTCTGGCAATTGTGAAGGCCTTGCTGGCCGAAAGCTTATTTGTGAGAGTCTTTTTGTTGTGCCCATCTGTGACTCAGCATCTCCACTATATGGTGAGTGGCAACCTTGCTTTTCATAATAGTGGTAGATGTAGATGGATATGCACTGGCACCAGAGTGAGTGTCTAGTTCCTAGTGAATGAGACAGAAACTGAAATTGAGAGTAGAAAAGCAAAAGCTGAAATTCTTAACTCTGTTTTCAAATGTCTCTTTACAAAGGAAAACCCAGGAGAATTGCACCAATTTCAAAGATGAATGAAATAAGAATTAGTGTCAGTGGTATTGAAAAACTGCTGAAATCGTTGAAATTGAACAAAGCTCCAGGCTCTGATGTAATCGCTTTCAGATTCTATACTGGATATGCAGATGAGTAAGGTCCTGTTCTTATTGTAACTCTTATTGTAACTCTTATTGTAGATATCTCTAGTTGGTTACAGGCCCTAGGTTACACTTTATGTTTCCAAGTCATAAAAACATAGTTATCAAAATACACTTTGCTCCATTTCAGTCCTGTCAGCCTGTCAGTACAAAAAGAAGCATGACAGTGATGAAATAAAACCATTAAGATGATCAGATGTGTTTTGCAAGCAAAGAAAATGTTGCAGAAGGCAGAACATCTAAAGAGCCTTTTTTTCCAATTTGCACTTTCAAGAGTATTAATGTTGGTTATTTTTTATATTCAACTGTGTTTTTTCAGTTCTTATAATTTTTTATGTTTCAGATTTTTAATTTTCATTTCATACATTGTGCAACTATAAATACATGTTCTGCAAACATTCTAAAGCTTTGTTTCTTTACTCATGGATATGCTGAATTTAAGCATATGAGGATGAAAGTTTAGATTGTCAAATCAAAAAAGTAGCATCCATATTAATATTAATAAGATAAAGAAAGTATTTTAGATATATAATTCAAAATGATTACCAGTACATTAAAATATCAAAGTAATTTATCTTAAAAATATTAATTAGATAACTATCAGTTGCGTGAGGTATAATAAATTTTGTGCACTTCTTATAAAATTTAGTTGCTTAGTCACAACACGTGTCCTGTCTCACTGCATTAATAATATAAAAAATCTAGCTATTTCAGAATTTTGTTCCCTCTTGGAAAAATTTCTGAAGATACGCAAAAGTATTCAACAAGCTTGCATCTAACATAAAGCAAGAAACTTGGAATCCCAGCCAGTTCAAAAGAAAATAGAAAACTTACCTCATTAGCCACTTCTTGTATAAATTATCTAAATGTCTATATTCAAGGCCTGAAAATTTCTGTTTGCTACAGTGCTAGTAGCAGTCTTCACAGTAAAGTAGTAATGTACTGAAAACAGGGCCCAGTATTTACAATTGCATGCAACTATTTTCTTTGAAAAACACCAGTGGTATCAAGTAAATTTTAAGCCACCACTATGAGATCCAACTTCTTCTTTCTTTCTCAATTACGTGACTAAATTTAAATGGCATTAGCATGTGTAACATCAGGTAGTATGATTACAATTTATTGTTGGCACAGGGTGGTATACGGAAAAAATATCTGTGATTTGCTTGTCTTTGGTTTATGTATGCCTCGATTCATTCCATATCCTTGTGGAGCCCCCTTCTTCTTTTGGTCTATGGAACATACAGTTTTTTGGTCTATGGAACATGATGGATGAATGACTGAATGAATGAATAAACTGGTTGGATACCTAACCAAACACAGATAGTTACTAGCAGAGAAGGGTACATCATCAGAGAATTCGATACCTCAGTACTGTGTGAGCCCTAATGTGTCTCCAAACATTATGGTGTGCAATTGTAGGTGGCCAGATAGTGTTCCTTGTGACGTCCTTGACATGGTTCAAATGTGTGTCCAGCAAGTATTGGCAGTGATTTCTGGAGGATTGCCGTGAACGTGTTGTCAGCTAGCTTTGTCTCACATGTACTGGATCAGTTGCACACCAGGAGAGTGTGTGGTTGCGGGAAGCAGTGAAAATCATCATTCTTCTGAGATGCCTGCACTTTCCTCACTGCATGTGTCTGGGAACTGCCCAGCTGATGTATGGCATCCACAGTTGCTATGTAGAGCAGCAGCTTGGGCTGTCTAATTACTCTGATCTACATCTACATCTGCACTTCGCAAATCAAGGGGAAAGTGTAATGTTCCTATAACACTAGCTCAGGGCACTCCCAAAGTTAATTTTACAGCTGTTAATTTTGTCCCATTAACAAGAACAAGGTGAAAATTGTCTACAAAGACATCCAGGATTCAGTCACAGAAGCTGGTTCCCATACTCAGTAAGAAAGGTAGACATTGGTATTCAAATTTCTCTTGATACTTAGGAGAGGACATCATCTGTTGTATCTAGTGCCAGCCCAAACTTTCACTCTTTTAATTCAGGCAATTGAATTATTAATTGTGAGAGCCTCAGAAGCACGTGCTCAAGATCTCACAACTCAGTGTGCTGTACCCTATATGTTCTCTCTGTTGTGGTACAGAGTTACATTTTGGTGGTAGGAAGACTAATCGGAAGTGACAGACAAAAAGAAACAGTCATACCTCTTGCTGGCTACTTCGGAGGCAGGTGAAGTCTGCTTCATTAGTCCACAGATTGAGCTCAGGACACATAGTTTTCTTGTCTGGCAGAGGGTACTTATCATTGTAGCAGTTATTAGAGTGTGTAATACATTTGTATTTCAGTGCACAATATTTTAATTGATTTTAGTTCCCATTCATACAGAAGGGTAGGGATTAGTTTACCAGCTGATCAGCCCTTTAATATAGGTGATGATGAAGTGGTTAATGTGTGGCTTTTAAATCATAGTACAATGTGTGAGTTTCTCTTTAAATTGTTGGGGAGAAGTTTTTAATGCCTTATCTGGGTTGCTTATACATTTTGAGTTTTGCTGATGAGCAACCCACAGTTTCATGATTTATTTTACCTGCGTTTCTTCCATAGATGAATTAGAATTTTGACAGTACAGTTTAATTTTGACAAAGTCAATCACCAATCACATCACATTCTGCTTGAAACACACACACACTCATTGATGCATAAAATCAGCTGTAAGCTCATTTTTCTGAATACTAGTATTTTTTATCAATTCAGTCTCACCCACATGCTGATAACAGGCTCCTTGACATTGACAAGGTTTACGGACATTTTTTTTTATCTCTTTGCACTTTTTTGACAGCTCTTCATGAGCTAATCTGGGTGTAAATTTGTCAATTCTGCTCACACGTATTGTTGTACAACTCATTCAACCATCATGTTTTCAATAGTTACTCAGTTCCGTGTTCTGTACCTCAGGAATCTGTCAACTAATACATATACATGAATGATAAAACTTGTAGAGATTAGGAATGGAACAGTCACATTATCTCAGTCATAAGTAGAAGCAAGTGACAGACTTCAGTTCATTGATAGAATACTAGGGAAGTGCAACCAGTCTGCAAAGAAGAGTCCTTATAAAACACTTGTATGATCAATCCTCGAATGTTCCCTAAGTGTGTGGGATCCATACAAGCAGGACTAAGAGGAGGCATTGAACATATAAAGAAGAGGGCAACAAAAATGGTCACAGGTTATTCTGACTCATGGAAGAATGTCACAGAGATGTAGAATGAACTGAAATGGAAGTTACTTAAATATAAACACAAACTCACCCCAGAAAAGGCTTCTCACAAAGTTTCAAGAATCAGCTTTAAGTGATGAATCCAGAAATATACTACAATCACCAAGTATCACTGCCACAGGGATAATGAGGACAAGGTTAGACTAATTACAGCTTTCACAGAGGCATTGAAATAATCTACCTTCCCACTTTATATACATGAATGAAATGGGTAGAAGCCCTAATAACTGCTACAATGTGAAGTACCCTTTGCCATGCACTTCATAGTGATTTTCAAAGTATATACATAAATGCTGGTATTTACGAGGAAAAAAAAAATGTTGTTTTTCAGCTGTTATTTGTTAGTTTATGGATTCTTCCCTCAGACACTAGCTTCTCAGAGCTGTGTGGGTGTAAACTAACATTACAACACATTACATCCCATCTGACCTTAATCTACATTAATTTCTTTAGTCTCAGCACTTCTTAAAAGTAACTATCCCTCTCTTCACTCCCTTTTAATTTTCTGTTTCTTTTATTTTCTGACCCATCTATTTTTCCCCATCTCCCACCTCTACCACATAAATTGCATTTAGTTTTTCACTCTTATTAGGTCTTGCATGATATTTTGTCAGTGATCTCTGTATCATGTGTTACCCTATCTTCTAAGCTTCCAGCTTTTAAAATTTCCTCCGGTGCAGTCCCCAACAATCAGTCTTCCCCTCTCATTCCATCTGGTCAGTCTCCCCTGACTCATACTTCTGGGTGACTTTTCCCATGCTCTTCCCATTTCCTAAACCTCGCAGCTCTTTTCCTTCACCCCTCTTCTTTCCCCTTCAAACCTACTCCCAGTAGAAGCAGCCACTGGCTCTGAAAGCTTGCAAATTTCCTTAAAATTCACATGTGTGCATTCTCCTGCTCCCACTTGGTGAACAGTTTTTAAATCTACCCTGTTACATTCTTGCTTGTAACAGATAACTTACTATATAAAACACAGTGTATCACTGCACACAAACGCACACCCACTGCCGACTCGGTTCACAAACATGATGCTTTGCCCCTTGCATTCTCTCCACTTGGTTCAGAAAACTGACTCACGGCTCATAAGCATGCTACTAAGACCAATACATGTGTTCATGTCCTCCTTTCAGTCCATCTGGAAAACTGAGACAGCTCTACCCCCCCCCCCCCCCCCCCAAATCCCCATGATCAGTGAGATACTGAGTTCAGGAGAATAACAAAATATTACTGTCACACATTATAAATAATAGTTTTCTTGTAATAGTATTACATTGTTGTCATGTGTTGTAATGTGACAGGGTGATTTAGTTGTCCCTCACTTTATGAGCAACTACTCTGAGCCCTCTAAGTAATCTTTAACTGTGCAGCATGCACCACTTACAAAGTATGTTATAGTCACTGTGCTTTGATTAAAAGTCTGAGTTCATCTATGTAATTCATTGGCGTTTCTTTCATGATTGATTTTTTTTTTTAGAATACTAACAGTTGTGAAACAGGCCTATAGTTTTGCTGTTCTCTGCATTAACAATCTTTACTTGGGCAGTGTAAGGTAATACTAAATTTTTAGGAGTATGACTAGATGAATTTCATCTGGAATAAACGTACAGAAATGTCATTATGTTTTCAGAAGACTAAAAACATCCTAATGTTGTTGTAGTGTTATGTTCATACTTTGCACTCATGTATAGCACAGTAAGATATCGCATCATATTTTTTGCAAAATAACAGTCTGAGAAAACACACATTTATGCATCAGAAGAGAGCAATAAGAATAATAAAAGAGTTGACACATGAAGAATCTACATCTACATGGATACTCTGCAAATCACATTTAAGTGCCTGGCAGAGGGTTCATCGAACCACCTTCACTATTCTCTATTATTCCAATCTTGTATAGCACGCGGAAAGAATGAACACCTATATCTTTCTGTACGTGCTCTGATTTTCCTTATTTTATAGTGGTGATCGTTCCACCCTATGTAGGTCAGTGTCAACCAAATATTTTCGCATTTGGAGGAGATAGTTGGTGATTGGAATTTCGTGAGAAGATTCCATCACAATGAAAAAACGCCTTTCTTTTAATGATTTCCACCCCAAATCCTGTATCATTTCTGTGACATTCTCTCCCATATTTTGCGATACATGCAAAAAATTTTAAGGAACTAAAAATTACAACCCTATCATATATTTATATTTATGAAAGTATATGTTTTCTGAAGGCATGCAATGAACATTTTGTGTTAAACAGTCAAGTCCATAACTACAAAATAAAAAAATACAGATGATGGTATAGAAAAATTCATGCAAAAGACATATATCAGAAAAGTGTTCTTTATCAGCCTAAAATTCTGCTAAGGACTAGTGAGAAAATACTGTAAGAAATGTCAAATAACTTTCTTTGCAGAACGAATTATCATAATAGGCAACAGAATAGAGGAAAATCTATGAAATCTGTGAATTGAAACAAAGTATGTAAATATCTGCAGATGTATGCAATGGCTAAATATATCAGTGGCCATCCAGCTACAAAATGCAATTAATTTTTAAATTTGATTTAAGTTATTTTCTTTCAGTGACCACTGCACCGTCACGGTGCAGAAGAAAATTGCGTTGCGAGAGTAACAGGTTCCAAATGAAGAAATGGGCCACACATCGAGTAAACAATTTAGTTATAAGAATAATTGCAGAAAAGGTCATAGGCGAATGAAAAAATGAATTACGCATCATCGCAGTATGTTTCCATGACAAGTGCCACTACTTATTCGCTGCAGAGTACACATACTCAATTAAGCAGGAGATTTTTACAAAAACCAGTTAATTTTTATCATGTCACATGAAACCTTGAATAATGACAGTTTCAGGTACTGAATAAAAATAAGTCTACAATGGTGAAAACACTAGATTTCACACTAAGCTACCCTCGAATTGTAGTAAACAGCACTAACACGTGAAGAAACAAAATGACACTTGGTCAATGATTAGTCGGTATACATTATTCCAATGAACCAAAGTTCCTTAGCAACTAGTACATGACTGTATGAGTAACATCTACTCATAAATCCTTGAGCCAGTAGGTAGGCCAACAATGCACCATGTTTTAGTCCTATTTCAAATGTTCTTTTCTTTCTCCTCCTCTAACTAAGAAGGAAATGAGCTCCCATAAGTGATAAGAGCCTATCTATGAAATGAAGCAGAAATGTATCATATGCTTGTAATGTGGTACAAAAATGTGATATTCAATTAATTTGTATATGTGATTTAATCAAAAATTTGTTGAACCAACAAGCAAACTGTAGTTAGTGAAAAATTTTATTTTCATAATATAACTAATGGATGGAATGTCACCCATAGGTATAAGCTATCATGTTACGTGTATTGTTGTAAAGACTTGTATGAATTTTCATTGAAAACTAAACTCTATATGAAGAAATAAACTTCAAGGACAAATGGTTTATACAATGTGTTAGAGATGGCTATATGTGTCTTTTAACAAGTGCACATTCAAGTGTGGTGGCATGACCATGCAAGTGCAGTGAAATGAGTATCGTGGCTCACAATGCTTTATACATGGACAAGTGAACTAAAGTTGTTTAGCAGATACTCACCTCATTGACGGATGCTTATGGTCGGGGATCTCTCCGCTGAAAATGCGAGTACGATGGGTAGTAATGACGCCAGGGCTGTAAAAATGGATACCTTCTGCCATAGAATCAGATTTTTAACAATAAGCACACACCCACTGCACACAGAATGAAGACAAATGCCACATCAATTCTTCGATACATGGCAACCAAGTGAAAGTGTAGCATTCAATATGACATGAACATCAAGAAAATTAGTGCACACATATGCAACGGTAGCATATCGCATGTTGACCATTGGTAACTGTTTTGTACCACCGAATCAGCCAGTGCACAAGTGCGCAACATGGCAGTGAGAATGAAGTAATCTGGACATTATTGTTGACACATAAAACTGGAATATGTAGTGAACTGATATATTACGTGTATAATATTTTAATTTCTTGTAGAATTTTTAGGATAAGCTGACATATCCATTCCAAAAAATAAAATAAGGGAAGCCTACAAATAAAGGATGTGGAACCCTATCGGCAAGTGTAAACAAACAAAAGAACAACACTGTATGTCTCCATAAAATTTACACCTACAGTGTGGGGGCAGTTGTACAGGAACATGATATAAGACCCCTTCCCAGGATGCTGCTAAATTAGTATTTAATTAATTACAAGCAAGGATAAGATACCGATGGAAAATAAAATTCAGCGGAGACATTAACTAGGCAGGCACAGACAAATGAAGAAATTTTTTCACATTCATTTTTTGATGTACTGTTTTTTTGTTTTTAGTAGTGGAGTACAGTCGAAGTTTTTCTCGTAAGAGAGAAGGATGTGCATTTTGTAGAGCAAAAAGTACTGCAGTCTAAATGTATTTATTATGAGTGTGAAGAATATAATGTTCAAGAGCAGTATTAAGCATTTTTATTTATGGAAGTATTAAAGTGAATTTTTGTGTAATTACGACAAGTGCCAGTGCCCAGGGAGTCCTTTGCTGTCTGCAACTTCAAATATCTTGGCAAAGTCCAAGCATAAAAGGAGATTAAGTGAAGCAGAGACAAGTTCACATTATAGATTCACATATTCAAATTCACAGTTTATTGGTAAATGTTGATAAGCCTCATTAATAGGTTGCAGGAAACATCAGCATGTTGTTGTTATGGTCTTCTGTCCTGAGACTGCTCTGATGCAGCACTCCATGCTACTCTCTCCTTTGCAAGCTGCTTCATCTTCCAGTACCTACTGCAGCATACATCCTTCTGAATCAGCTTAGCGTATTCATCTCTTGGTCTCCCTCTACGATTTTTACCCTCCACGTTGCCCTCCAGTACAAAATTAGTGATCCCTCGATGCCTCAGAACATGTCCTACCAACCGATTCCTCCTCCTAGTCAAGTTGTGCCACAAACTCCTCTTCTCCCCAATTCTATTCAATAGTTCCTCATTAGTTATTTGATCTACCCATCCAATCTTCAGCATTCTTCTGTAGCACTACATTTTGAAAGCTTCTATTATCTTCTTGTCTAAACTATTTATCATCCACATTTCACTTCCATACATGGCTACAATCCATACAAATACTTTCAGAAACGACTTCCTGACACTTAAATAAATACTCGATGTTAACAAGTTTCTCTTCTTCAGAAACGCTTTCCTTGCCATTGCCAATCTACATTTTATATCCTCTCTTTCTTCGACCGTAATCACTTATTTTGCTCCCCAAATAGCAAAACTCTTTTACTACTTTAAGTGTCTTATTTCCTAATCTAATACCCTCAGCATCACCCAATTTAATTCGACTACATTCCATTATCCTCGTTTTGCTTTTGTTGATGTTCATCTTATACCCTCCTTTCAAGACACTGTCCATTCCGTTCAACTGCTCTTCCAAGTCCTTTGCTGCCTCTGACAGAATTACAATGTCATCGACAAACCTCAAAGTTTTATTTCTTCTCCAAGGATTTTAATACCTACTCCGAACTTTTCTTTTTTTCCTTTAGTGCTTGCTCAATATACAGATTGAATAACATCGGGGACAGGCTACAACCCTGTCTCACTCCCTTCCCAACCACTGCTTCCCTTTCATGTCCCACGACTCTTATAACTGCCATCTGGTTTCTGTACAAATTCTAAATAGCCTTTCGCTCCCTGCATTTTACCCCTGCCAACTTTAGAGTTTGGAAGAGAGTATACCAGTCAACATTGTCGAAAGCTTTCTCTAAGTCTACAAATGCTAGAAATGTAGGTTTGCCTTTCCTTAATCTTTCTTCTAAGATAAGTCGTAGCGTCAGTAGTGACTCAAGTGTTCCAATATTTCTATGGAATCCAAACTGATCTTCCCCGAGGTAAGCTTCTACCAGTTTTTCCATTCGTCTGTAAAGATTTCGCATTGGTATTTTGCAGCTGTGACTTATTAAACTGATAGTTCAGTAATTTTCACATCTGTCAACACCTCCTTTCTTTGGGATTGGAATTACTATATTCTTCTTGAAGTCTGAGGGAATTTTGCCTGTCTCATACATCTTGCTCACCAGATGGTAGAGTTTTGTTAGGCCTGGCTCTCCGAAGGCTGTCAGTAGTACTAATGGAATGTTGTCTACTCCTGGGGCCTTGTTTCGACTCAGGTCTTTCAGTGCTCTGTCAAACTCTTCACGCAGTATTATATCTCCCATTTCATCTTCATCTACATCCTCTTCCATTTCCATAATATTGTCCTCAAGAACATCACCCCTGTATAGACCCTCTATATACTCCTTCCACCTTTGTGCTTTCCCTTCTTTGCTTAGAACTGGGTTTACATCTGAGCTCTTGATATTAATGCAAGTGGTTCTTTTTTTCTCCAAAGGTCTATTTAATTTTCCTGTAGGCAGTATCTCTCTTACCCCTCTTGAGATAGGCATCTACATCCTTAAATTTATCCTTTAGCCATCCATGATTAGTCATTTTGCACTTCCTGTCGATCTCATTTTTGAGACGTTTGTAATCCTTTTTGCCTGCTTCACTTACTGCATTTTTGTATTTTCTCCTTTCATCAATTAAATTCAGTATCTCTTCTGTTACTCAAGGATTTCTACTAGCCCTCGTCTTTTTACCTACTTGATCCTCTGCTGCCTTCACTATTTCATTCCTCAAAGCTACCCATTCTCCTTCTACTGTATTTCTTTCCCCCATTCCTGTCAATTGTTCTCTTATGCATATTGCTACAATAGTTTGCTGTTGAACAACTATGAGCAGTAAAAACCAAACAACACAGTTCACAGTTCTTGCAGAATAATATGGTACATGTGACACTATTTTTCAAATAAAGTAAACAGACATTGTCTTGGATTTTTCTAAAATGCGGCCTATTTGTGTTACACTTATTCCAATGTTAAGTTGATGCATTGTTGTTAATCTACCTGGTACATGCTTCATGTCTAAAGATCAGCCATAGGCTGCCTGTTTCGGGACAAAAAATAACTCCTTTATATATCCTCACAATAATAGGCACTAAAACTACACATTGTTTGATGTTTAACTTACAGAAAGTACAATCAAAATGTCACTCATTCAGTTAACTAAATACATCAAAAAATTCCTTCTTTATAACAGTTCCTTCTACCACAAAGGTTAGGCCAAATTATTTATTTAAATTATGAACTTAGCTGATATAGTTATACAAACAATACTTTTGACAAATCTGGCTTTGCTAATATGTTTTTGAATAGACCTAAAAAAATATCTACGAATGCTAGTAGTTCTTCTTTTTATAACTACTTCAGAATTTATATTTGTTTGTAAGTCAACAGTAGAATCCAAGTCCTGAAACAATTATTAATTTCACCTTATAATGTTCTGTAGCAACAGATATTAACTAGGAATTGTCAGAATAAATTGGAAATTTAATTACATACACAAAACTGACCACATATTTAGACCTGGTCAGCTATATTCCCTGAGACTGAGGACCAACCTTTCTCTTTTATGGAAATGCAGATTATACTCATGTATGTTACCAGTAATTATTCAAAAATTAAGAACGAATTTAAGGAGGCAGATGGAAAAACTAGAGAGGAAGTAAAGAGATCCCAGCTTGCTTCGTCACATTATTCCTTCATTGGATTGATTAGATAGATATTGCAAATAACTATCTGGGCAGTTCAATGATCACAAGTGACCCCAGAAAGTTGGTTTAACATTCGACATACAAAAAATATTACATAATAAATCTCCTTATAAACACTACACTACTTATGTTTTTCAATTTTATACTTATATGAAATTGAAAAACATATGTAGTGTAGTTTTTATAAGGAGATTTATTATGTAATATTTTTTATGTGTATGTTATTTTTTTGTGTGTAGAATGTTATACTTACATGAACCCCCCCCATGAACCATGGACCTTGCCGTTGGTGGGGAGGCTTACGTGCCTCAGCAATACAGACTGCCATACTGTAGGTGCAACCACAACGGAGGGGTATCTGTTGAGAGGCCAGACAAACGTGTGGTTCCTGAAGAGGGGCAGCAGCCTTTTCAGCAGTTGCAGGGGCAACAGTCTGGATGATTGACTGATCTGGCCTTGTAGCACTAACCAAAATGACCTTGCTGTTGTGGTACTGCGAATGGCTGAAAGCAAGGGGAAATTACAGCTGTAATTTTTTCCCGAGGGCATGTAGCTTTACTGTATGGTTAAATGATGATGGCGTCCTCTTGGGTAAAATGTTCCGGAGGTAGTCCCCATTCGGATCCCCGGGCAGGGACTACTCAAGAGGACATTGTTATCAGGAAAAAGAAAACTGGCGTTCTATGGATCGGAGTGTGGAATGTCAGATCCCTTAATCAGGCAGGTAGGTTAGAAAATTTAAAAAGAGAAATGGATAGGTTAAAGTTAGATATAGTGGGAATTAGTGAAGTTTGGTGGCAGGAGGAACAAGACTTCTGGTCAGGTGAATACAGGGTTATAAATACAAAATCAAATAGGGGTAATGCAGGAGTAGGTTTAATAATGAATAAAAAATAGGAGTGGGGGTAAGCTACTACAAATAGCATAGTGAACACATTTTTCTGGCCAAGATAGACACGAAGCCCACGCCTACTACAGTGGTACAAGTTTATATTACAACTAGCTCTGCAGATGGCGAAGAAATTGAAGAAATGTATGATGAGATAAAAGAAATTATTCAGATACTGAAGGGAGACGAAAATTTAATAGTCATGGGTGACTGGAATTCGGTAGTAGGAAAAGGGAGAGAAGGAAACGTAGTAGGTGAATACGGATTGGGGGGAAGAAATAAAAGAGGAAGCCGCCTGATACAATTTTACACAGAGCACAACTTAATCATAGCTAAAACTTGGTTCAAGAATCATTAAAGAAGGTTGTATACATAGAAGAAGCCTGGAGATACTGACAGGTTTCAGGTAGATTATATAATGGTAAGACAGAGATTTAGGAACCAGGTTTTAAATTGTAAGACATTTCCAGGGGTAGATGTGGACTCTGACCACAATCTATTGCTTATGAACTGTAGATTAAAACTGAAGAAACTGCAAAAAGGTGGGAATTTAAGGAGATGGGACCTGGATAAACTGACTAAACCAGAGGTTGTACAGAGTTTGAGGGAGAGCACAAGGGAACAATTGACAGGAATGGGGAAAGAAATACAGTAAAAGGCGAATGGGTAGCTTTGAGGGATAAAGTAGTGAAGGCAGCAGAGGATCTAGTAGGTAAAAAGACGAGGGCTAGTAGAAATCCTTGGGTGACAGAAGAAATATTGAATTTAATTGATGAAAGGAGAAAATACAAAAATGCAGTAAATGAAGCAGGCAAAAAGAAATACAAACGTCTCAAAAATGAGATAGACAGGAAGTGCAAAATGGCTAATCAGGGATGGCTTGAGGGCAAATGTAAGGATGTAGAGGCTTATCTCATTAGTGGTTAGATAGATACTGCCTACAGGAAAATTAAAGAGACCTTTGGAGAAAAGAGAACCACTTGTATGAATATAAAGAGCTCACACGGAAACCCAGTCCTAAGCAAAGAAGGGAAAGCAGAAAGGTGGAAGGAGTATATAGAGGATCTTGAGGACAATATTATGAAAATGGAAGAGGATGTAGATGAGGATGAAATGGTAGATATGATACTGTGTGAAGACTTTGACAGCACTGAAACACCTGAGTCGAAACAAGGCCCCAGGCGTAGACAACATTCCATTAGAACTACTGACAGCCTTGGGAGAGACAGTCCTGACAAAACTCTACCATCTGGTGAGCAAGATGTATGAGACAGGCAAAATACCCTCAGACTTCGAGAAGAATATAATAATTCCAATCTCAAAGAAAGCGGGTGTTGAGAAATGCGAAAATTATCGAACTAACAGTTTGATAAGTCACGGCTGCAAAATACTAATGTGAATTCTTTACAGAGGAATGGAAAAACTAGTAGAGACCAACTTCGAGGAAGATCAATTTGGATTCCGTAGATATTTTGGAACACGTGAGGCAATACTGACCCTATGACATCTCTTAGAAGCTAGATTAAGGAAAGGCAAACCTATGTTTCTAGCATTCGTAGACTTAGAGAAAGCTTTTGACAATGTTGACTGGAATACTCTCTTTCAAATTCTAAAGGTGGCAAGGGTAAAATACAGGGAGCGGAAGGCTATTTACAATTTGTACATAAACCAGATGGCAGTTATGAGAGTCGAGGGACATAAAAGAGAAGCAGTTGTTGGGAAGGGAGTGAGACAGGGTTTTAGCCTCTCCCCAATGTTATTCAGTCTGTATATTGAGCAAGCAGTGAAGGAAACAAAAGAAATATTTGGAGTAGGTATTAAAATCCATGGAGAAGAAATAAAAACTTTGAGGTTCACCGATGACATTGTAATTTTGTCAGAGACAGCAAAGGACTTGGAAGAGCAGTTGAATGGAATGGACAGTGTCTTGAAAGGAGGATATAAGATGAACATCAACAGGAGCAAAACGAGGATAATGGAATGTAGTTGAATTAAATTGGGTGATGCTGAAGGAATTAGATTAGAAAATGAGACTCTTAAAGTAGTATAGGAGTTCTGCTATTTTGGGAGCAAAATAATTGATGATGGTCAAGATAGAGAGGATATAAAATTTAGACTGGCAATGGCAAGGAAAGCGTTTCTGAAGAAGAGAAATTCATTAACATAGAGTATAGATGTAAGTGTCAGGAAGTCGTTTCTGAGAGTGTTTGTATGATGTGTAACCATGTATCGAAGTGAAATGTGGATGATAAATAGTTTAGACAAGAAGAGAATAGAAGCTTTCAAAATGTGGTGCTACAGAAGAATCCTGAAGATTATATGGGTAGATCACATAACAAATGAGGAGGTACTGAATAGGATTGGGGAGAAGAGAAGTTTGTCGCACAACTTGACTAGAAGAAGGGATTGGTTGGTAGGACATGTTCTGAGGCATCAAGGGATCACCAATTTAGTAATGGAGGGCAGTGTGGAGGGTAAATATCATAGACCAAGAGATGACTACACTAACCAGATTCAGAAGGATGTAGGTTGCAGTAGTTACTGGGAGATGAAGAAGCCTGTACAGGAGAGAGAGTAGCATGAGGGCTGCATCATAGCAGTCTCAGGACTGAAGACCACAACAACAACTGGCCATATGAAAATCCCCATATGAAATATTTACATATGGCGTATTGTACTTCGGCACAAAATATTCACAAATTATATTTTTAATAAAAATAGGCGTCATCAACATAAGTGGTTTTCTGTTTATATAAACAAACATTACTTTCTAAGATACATATCATTTTATAAAAGTCCTCTCTTACTTCAATGAATAATTGATTATGGGTTGCAAAAGTTAAATTGCATTGCACCTTGCAGTTCATTTTCAAACAGAAAATTTCACTTTTCCAATGCTTAGTATTTTGTACATGCACTTTCACTCTTTTAATGAGATTTAACACTTTTTCTCACCAAGTTATCCATGCCATTAGCATGTCCAAGTGACAGTTAGATAGGAAATGCACTGCTGGCAGCTTCTTTGGAAGTGGTTCTCCTCGCCACAGTACATGAAAAAATTAGACAAACTACCATATTTGAGTACATTCACTTTTACTTCTAATGAAGTCTAAGGAAAAAATGTTTCACTCTAATGGCAAATGATAGTCATTACTTCATAATTAAATACATTACATAGTTCTCATAACATCACAATAATTAGCATTAACATTGACTACAGTACAAAACGTGGGGAGAAATAAAACTTTTAAAATCAAGTGCATATTACACTACAAAACATTACTCTAGGTCATAAATCTGTCCAAAATGGTTTAAACATGAAAGATTTGGGTTTCTTTTCCATTTACAAACTCACTCAAAGGCCAAGACCTGGTTTGCAATTCACATCATTTATGGACTCACCACCTTGATGTCCAAAATACGTACATTACCTCTAGCAAAAACTCAATGTGCAGTAGATAGATTTACTAATCATTACATTATGAAAAAAGAATAGTAACCATCACATAACATAATTACTACTCAAATCAAAACTCTAATCCAATCATTGTCCTACTACTCCACCCAACTCTGAGTACTACTGTCATTAAACCAGAAAATTAAGTCCGCACAAAACCACAAAATGTTACCGAATTGTTGACCTGTCAGAATATTCACATCACCACAGTTATCAGTTAATCAGCAAAATTACTTTTCTTCATTCGAGTACTACCACTTTAAGCTCATAATTCCTCAGAAAAAATAGAAGTTTTTGATAGGCTATGGATCCAATGATGCAGCATTATATGACTTATATGTCACTTAAGTATTTCTCCTTCTGTTAAGCTCCCATTACTGATCAGTCAAGATTATAACTTAGAAAAACTATTATTTCACTGTATTCCATCAAATTGCTTGAGATTCTAGTCTGAAGGGCGATATACATACAAATCTTACTTTTTTCCCCACAAACATTACTCCAGGCAACTAAGTTTAAATTTTTATTTCCTTAATATTAGACAAGGCTGTACCATGACACACTTCTGTAAGTAGATAGTTATCTCAATACATTGACTTCACTGAACACAAACACTTCTATTATACCACAACTAATATTAAGACCTAGTATTCAAGATGGTTTATGCTGCATATGGCCTCTGCTGCTGCACCAAGTTATACTAACTTCACACATGAGCTGATTACTCCAAATGTTAATTATAGTTTTCAGATAATCTGCACCTTCTCCTTCACATATGCTGACACCTTCTTTCTATTTACCTTACCTCTTTGACAGAAATTCTTTAACCCTGGTACCAATTTACATTCAACATATTTTGTAACACCAGAATCCTTTTCTTCCATCCTCTTATGATTCCATTACTTATCAGTAACACGACCTAATATATACAAAGATAACACTGGAGATATATTTTCCAAAATATTCCTATATTAACCTTTCTTTTTCTGTTTATCTTACCTCTTTGACAGAAATTCTTTAACCGTGATACCAATTTACATTCAACATATTTTGTAACACCAGAATCCCTTTATTCCTTCCTCCTATTATTCCATTACTTATCACTGACACAACATAATATATACAAAGATAACACAAAGATAACACAGGAGAAACCTTTTCCAAAATATTCCTATACTAAAGTATCCTGCTGTACAAAATCACATGAAAGTCAAAGATAGAATGTTTCTGATTCACTTATCAACTACATATATGATAGGAGAAGAGTTTTCCTGCCTCAGGAAACGAAAAATTAGACAAAAAGCTGGGGTAAGCATTATCACCACATAATGAATCCAACACAGAGTGTCAAACCCTCTACTTGTTTGTAGGTCTTACTTCTGTCTCAATGCACACTCCATTCTCCTAACAAAATCGATACTACCCAAGCTCAGAAACGGTTTAAACTGTTGTGGGTCAATACTCAAACATCTAATTGGCAATACATAGTGTTTCAGATCAATAATATTCTTTAATTAAAAAATCCTGTTAGTCTTTGAGTAAGCCAGTTCATAAGAGTTGTCATGGGCAATGCGTACCACTCTGAAAGGACCATGATACACATGCGAAAACTTCTTAATCTTGTCTTTTACTTTACTATATTTTTCTTTGGTTTTCATGAGGACAAGGTCACATATTCTGAAACTCGCAGGCTTCACTCCTTTGTCATTCTTTCTCTTCCTTCCTGCTGCTTTCTTTTTCATCATCTTTTTAATCAATTTGCTCTTCTTCTCTTACGTGAGGGAAATCCATTTCCGCTCTGATGACGTTGCTGGATTTCTCATTGAACATAAGCTCATATGTGGCATATCCTGTTGATTTGCTCTGTACAATGTGGATAATATTTTCAAAATGTCGAATATGACCTGCCCAAGCAGTGTGTTTCTTACTACAGCTAAGTCCTGCACAGTTTATTAATTTCCTTCATAACCCTTTCACTCATGTTACCTAGTGGAAATTAGGTAGAAATCTTTGTGTTTTATCTTGTGTATTGCCATACAGTGTTCAAACCTCTCTGAAACAAATTGCGGGCCATTGTCAGACAAAATTGATTTTGGTACCCCTACATTGCAAAAGTAATCAGATGTCAACTTCTCCATTATAGTATTGGTATTTGCCTTCTTAATTGGATTCAGTTTTACATATTTTGAGAATGTGTCCAAAACAATGAAAATATACTTAAAACCTCCTGTAGATGCAGGCAATGCTCCTAGAAGGTCAACTGCTATAACCTCTTTAGGTTCACTAGGAAGGTCAGACTGCATTAAGCCTTTTGATGGTACACTAGTTGTCTTTACTATCTGACATTTATCACATCTTTCTAGTCTCTCCTTAACCCTTCTCCACAAGTTGTTAAATATTACTGTCTTCTGTATCTTAGCTACTATTTTCCTGATCCCGTAACGTTCAGAACTCTCATGCAAGTAGTCAATAAATTTATCAACATGTTGGTCAGGAAAGCATAACTTCCAGTCCTGATCATTCAAATTTTTCCTCCTAAAAAACAACCCTTTGTGTATAGTATAGTACTGTTTCACCTTTGGAATGTTGTAATACTGCTTAACCAACCTTAAATTTGTACCCTCATTCTGCTACCTTCTCATTTGCTTGCAAATTTTCCTACGTTTCTTGTCCTCCACTCCCTGCAAATAAAGCAACCTTACTTGTTCTTCATGGTTCTCACTACTGTCAGTATCCTTCTTCCCTGCTGGCATCCTAGATAACACATCAGCCACAATATTGTCTTTTCCTTTTACATACCTTACCTCCAAATCAAATTGTTGGAAATACAAAGCCCACCTAGTTAACCTGGTGTGTTTCTGCCTTCACTTCTGAAGGTCACTCAAAGCCTTATGATCTGTATACACTATGGTCTTATGTCCAAGCAAATAGTACTCAAACTTCTGAAATCCAAATTTAATAGCCAAAGCCTCTAACTCTGAAATGGAATAGTTTTTTCCATGTGGCTGTAATTTTTCTACTAGCAAAAGCAATAGTTTTGTGTTTAGCCCCCATCTCAATTGGAAAATTTCTATCCCCAAACCACAAAAACTTGCATACACAAAGTCAGTGAAAAATTTGGACGTCGTAGCATCTTCTTATTTACTAATTCCGTTTTCAAACTCTGAAATGCATCTTCTGACTCCTCTGTCCAGTCCCACACCACATTCTTTTTCAACAAAACACCAAGGCAAGTATAGTTAAATGACATCTGATGTGAACTTTCGGTAGAAGCCAAACAAGCCAAATGTAGCTATAAGATCCTTCTTGTTCTTGGGGTGTGGGAAATCTGCAGTGGCAACAATCTTTTCTGCATCAGGATGTATACCTTCCTTGTTAATCCTGTGACCCAAAAATGAAATTTCCTTCTTTACAAATTCAGATTTACTTAATTTTAGTTTTGTACTTCATCTATACATAGCCCTAAGTACAACACTTACCTTCATGTAAAAATACTGTACATGGCCTAGATTCCTTGGCCAAACTGATATTCCAATAGCCACAAGTCACATCAAAAGAAGTCTGAAACTTACACTCATGGAACTGTTGCACAATGTCATCTATGTTAGCTGGTGTATCAGTCGCCCCTACAATGATATCATTTAACTTGGCATCCAGAACCAACCTGACACCGCCATTCTTCTTCTTTACAACCACATGTGGGTTATTATACCTGCTGGTTGACCTTTTAATAATCCCCCATGAGACCATCTTTTGGATAACTTTTCTCTCCGCTTCCTTTTCTGAAAATGGAATAATATAATTTTTTCTAAAAAATGGTTCATGATCCTTAAAGTTTAATTTGCACTCAAAATGTTTTACCAAACATGGGCTGTCTGAAAATGCCTTACAGGTGCCTTTAATACCTCCATTTCATTATCTGTAACATCTCCAATATCCTCAACTCCCTTTATTATTCCCAATCCTACTCTCTCCTCCTCCTCTTCCTCAGTAACCTGCCCAGTGGACAAATCTCCTAATGGCAAATCTAGTTCAGATTGCACACACTTGCCCATCTCTTCCCAAAATGATACTTCATACCTACTTCCATTGCACTTAAAATTAAACTTACCACTAGCAAAATCAATATTTATGCACCATTTGTACAAGCAATTAGTCCCAAATATTACATCAATGTTGAGATTTTGAATCACCGACAACTTGCATTCCTACAGCTGTCCTGCCAATTCCAGTTAATGGTACCTATCATTTCACACTCTTTGACAGCTTACCAGTTGCATTAATAATTTTTATTTAAAAAACATGCATCACCACTATAACCTCTGTGTTCGTAATAGATTCAAAAAATGCCTGTGAAGTGCCATTCAAGTCGCTACCACTGTCCAGTAAACACTTAACATGTATACATTGTACACTTGTTGTTATCACAGGGTGCCACACTTCCTTTTAACTTACTATTTGATCTTCTTCATACAACAAATTCTCATTAGTCCTTTCCCTGGAAAAACTATCATCCTGCTTACCAAAACAATTATCAGACACAGTAAAATGACAGATAGCATGGACCTCATCCTCATTACCACTCTCAAACTCTAATTCTTCATTAAGGCTAATATTATCCTCCTTTATTCTTTTTTACTTAACACATTGCCATAATTATAAATCCAAATACCTCATCCTCATCACTGTTGGATTTGTCACTGCTATCATCATTACAGCTACTGTCAGAACCAGACCCACTGTCACTTTTGTTCTCCTCAAATACTTGGCTAATTAGTTGATCCTTGTTTCCAGTATTAGACCACAAAGCAAAACACCTGAACTTCTCATGTTCTCTTATAAATTTACCATCCATTTATATACTTTGGACATCCTGAGCAACAGCAACGCACTCTGTTTCATCACTTAGTTTTATTATAGTAACTTCCTCCTCTCCTTTTACAGGATGAACATAGCTACATGCACCATCATTCATCTCACTAGAATTAGAAATTACTCTTGTCTTACTACCATCATTTACATTACCCTTAACTGTGATTACACCACATTTATAACACTCAAATTTCTCCTACAATTAGTTCTGTTCATCCTATTTACCTGAATTTCTCTCCCTGATTGATTATTATCTTCAAAATTCCTCCTGCAATCTTCCACTGAGGGCTTCACCCTCTCCATTTTATCAACACAATTCAAAAAATCACTAATATTACCCCTAGGGGCAAGTACAAACAATTCTCTAACTTTCTGAGGCAAATTTGTTTCTAACTCTATAATTACTAATTCACCACCTATCTCTTTGTCCACATATTTCAGTTTGCTTATCCAAAACTGAAAGAAACCTTTCACACTACCCTTTCTAGAGTTAAATCTCTCTCCTGCTCAAAATTCTCTGTTGCAGCTCTTTGGACCAATACCGGTACCATGTGGATAGATTCACACATTAAGAAGCACAGACAACTCTACATGCAAAAGGGATTGACGCCCCATTTGTCGTTCCGTAGGCGTACTGTGTTTCAGTCATTGTTGCCTGTTGCCACAAGTATACGACCTTCATCTTTATATTATTCTAAGTGGGACAAGCAACTGCCAAGTAATTGGAGAAATATACTGCGAGTGTAAACCCCAAGCCCTCAAGGTCAGTAACACTGTCAGAAGTCTGCGATACTTTAAATCTGACATTAGAGACTTTTCGTCCAGTGACATTTGCGCTAGCTTATCAGTATCGCAGAAATGCTGTACCTTCTGCAGTAAAAGGTGGAACATATTGTCTCTTATCCCACATTTACTTTGTATCCCTTCCACATGGAAGTGATGGAAAGATAAAACAGCTTATGTCATGCTAATTTGGCTTAACAACAAGTCAAGGGCAACTCTTTTTTAAATACTGGGACCCTATAGTTTTAAAAATTTGTTTGTCCTTCACTTGATCCTTCTGATACAGTTTCTGTTGCTGTCTGTACTTACAATGAGAGGCACTTTTCTTGTCCTGTAATAGCTTTGCATGGAATCTAGCAATCTGCACATTCTGATACTCCACAAGCTTTTTCTAGACACAAATAACTAGACTTAATTTAACTTCTTAATTGTCAAAGCAGGTCTGTGTTGACGATTTATATGAATCTGGCACTGATATATCGAGAGTTGAAATTGCTGCTTCTGTGCCATAGGATTGTTTTACAGTTTTAGATGTCAGGTTTCTCTTTATCGTCAGTTGAGGTGGTGGGATTATGGAAGTGTCCGATTCCACCCGCCTCCTTGCCGCGTGACGTAAGGGTGTTGTTTGTAACATCATTACGGCGCGGAGTTTATTGGTTGGTTGTGTTTGTAGATGCCACCTTGTTGTGTTTGATAGTCACCCTGGTAGTCTATGTGTATGTGCTTAGTGTAAAGTGTTGTATTGGGTTTATTTGAGCTTGGGTTTAGGATGTAAGCATAAGAATTTCGATGTTAGAATGGAAAATTTTAGATCTTAAGTGTGCTGCCTAAAATGAAAATGCTATAGGACAGACTGAATAAAAGTATGCTGTCTGTCCTGTTTGTCGGCCAGTACAGGGAGAAGGACTTCTAAGTGCAAAGCAGGCAGTACTGACATTTTTAGGTTGTACCAAGAAGGCGAACACTATGAACAAATGTTCCAACAGTAATTAAACTTTATTCTAGATAATTAATTCCTCTTTTATTGCTATTTGGCGGTCATTGTCTCATCACTATTTACTGCCTGAGGCTAACATAAGGTTATTCACACAAGATCAGATGCTGATACTACACCCATTTGCAGAGATGCATGACACAACTGTAATGTGGTGTGTAATGTCATGGTGAGGGTGGATGTTTTTGAGTCTGTCTGTGTTTGTAGATGGTGTGATGTAGTATTTGGTGCCGCTATCTCATGCTGGATGTTTGTTGGTGAGTTGTTTGACATGAACTGATTGTTTCAGATAGGTATTGGAAGAATTTGTGCTGGCATTCTGATGAGTTACTTTGGATTTGCATAGTATGGCTGATGGATTCAGAGTTAAATTTTTCTTTGTTCTTCATTTGTGTATAAGATACAGATATTTATGAGTAGGTGATTGCATGTTGCAATGGGTGACTATATGATGGTTGTGTTAGAGTTCCTACAGTTAGCTGGACTGATGGTGAACAGTTTTGGATTTTTACTTCTTTTCTCTCTCTCTCTCTCTCTCTCTCTCTGTGTGTGTGTGTGTGTGTGTGTGTGTGTGTGTTTGGGGGGGGGGGGCGGTTAAGTACTTCTGTGTTTTTTGTTTTATATTCTGTATATGGTATGAGTTTCTTGACTATAGTTGTTTGTGTATATTGAAACTGGTGATGTATTTGTAAATTAGTGATGATGCAACTTTCCATAATTTTCAAGTGTTCCTTGTTAGAGTGTCATAATTGTGTTGGATTGTGTTTGGTAGGTATCATGGCTATTGATGTACCATCGTTGTAAGAAATCATTTCTGGAGTTAGTCATGTGAGCATGGTTTCATTTGTTGTATTGTGGACTTTGTTTTAGACAGAGTAAGTGAAAGTGTGGATAATGGATTTTAGAATTTGAGATGTGGTTTTTTGTACAGTGGGTTTCATATTTTGATGCCATGTTGGTCAAGTGAAATTTGTGTCATCGAGTTTTAAAGTTGTATGCCAGTTCACAGTATCTAGGGCTTTGTTTGAGCTATACGGTTGAAGTAAAATTCACAACACAATGTTTTAGAGTTGTATGTTTTTTCCTGGTATGGAGGGCTTTTTTGGAAATACATAGGTCAGGTGAAAATTGTGGTGTTAAGTTTCTGAGCTGTGTATGGGTTATTGGTATTGTGGGCTTCATTTGAGATTTATAGACCATGCAAAAATTACAACACACATAGTTTTCGTTTTTGCAATTCGTTTGTGTTAAATTTTAAGGATTTTGTGCACTTGATTATTGGGTGAATATTTGTTTTGTAGTGATATCATTGTTCTTACTGTCATATATTTCATTTGTCCCCACCAGGAACCCTCTTCTTCATTCACTAGCCTTTTCAGTTTCATTCTGTTGCTGGTGTTAAATATCACATGTTATTCATGTTTGCTCGCTGGTGTAATGACTTCGTGGTCACCATATTGTACATTTCTGAAATGGATGTGTACACCACGTTGATGACATTACTACTTAAAACACGTGATTCAAGTCATGACCTTCAGTTATGCCACTTTACTTTTATAATAGTTACAGCAGAGATCCCTTTATATAGACTCATTTTGCTTTTTGGATATGGTTTGTGTGTGTTTTGAACACTTAAAAATAATACTATGTTCCAAGGATCATTGGTCCGCTTCTATCAAAATGGTGTATTTTACGTAGGTGGATCCTTTAGTTATAGCAAGATGGGAGAACGAAACATGTGCACATTGAATGTGGTGAGAAGTATGTGCAGTTCACACCTGGCCACAGATGCCTAACTCCAACAATGCTGCAAACATGCAATACGTATGTACCATCTGATGATGGTGATACAAAACAAGTCATGGTAAATAAAGATTAAAAAATAATGCAAAAGGTGGCCAGTTGCAGTAATTTATGGAAACCTTTATTCATCACACTCACATTGTCCCACATATATAAGGGATGGACCTTAAAGTTTTAAAATTGTGTTGGCTCCTGTCAGAATATATTAGTAGGAAAATAACAGAAAACCTTTGCGGCTGTTGTTGAATGCTTTCATGAGCCTTTGGAAGATTGAGTGACAAATGATTACTATGTTTTGTTCTAAAATTTTATTATAATAACTTAGTGGCTGACAAACAACTGGTATCACAGGGTTGTTGGTTGTATACAACATTCCACATACTTAGAGTGAACAACAGCTGCACACAAAATGCAAGTGCAGCACAACATACATTCAGATTATTTTTATTGTTGTCTTTGTCAGCATCAGTGGGAAGTTCATCAGTGGGGGTGGTGGACAGGGTAACAGTTGGCTCTCCCCTTTCCGTATCCTACTACCCCAGAGAAAGTTGTGTGGTGCCTAAAAGTCAGACATTATAATGAGCACATTGCTGCCATCCAGATAGCACCCTGGGCCACGGGGTGTACAGGAAGAAAACGCACACCAATCTGTATTTGCAAGTGGATAGCTGCCACCACCCTGTGCAGAGGAATGGGGTGCTAAAAACACTGGTGCACAGGGCATGCACCATCTCTGATGCAGAGAGTCTGCCCCAAGGACTGGAACATCTCAAAACTGTATTCCAGAAAAACGGGTACTTGGAATGGCAGATCAGATGTGCTATCCACCCTTCCTCTACAGTACAGCATGTGGAGATGGAAGAAGTCACGGAGAAAGAGATAGCCACTGCCTATATATTGTATAATGGTGCACTATCAGGGAAAATAGGATGAATATTGAGGAAACACCGAGTAGGAACTGTCTTTTGCCCACCAAATAAAATACAAGCATTATTGGGAAGCGTAAAAGACGATCTCGGTTTGCGGAAGGCTGGCATATACCAGATTACGTGTCAATGTGGGAAGACTTACATTGGACATACAGTGCACACCATTGAAGATCATTGCCGAGAACATCAGAGGCACACTCGATTTGGGCACCCCAACAAGTTGGCGGTCACATGACTGTTCATCTGAAAATCACAAAATGGACTACCAACATACCAGGATCTTGGCACAGACATCTAAATACTGGGACAGCATCGTTAGAGAGGCTATTGAAATTCATACCAGGCAGAGACTCATCAACCGAGATTGCATCTACAATCTCTGCAGGGCATGGGAACCAGCATTGAGTCTAATTAAAAAGACACTCAGCAAAGGAAACAAACAGGCGACTAGGGCAGACGTGGCAATTACACCGACACCACCATAGACGCCAACGCCAGTGTCTCACCAACCACTGATGCGCCGGCGGGGACCATGGAGAGAATGCCTTGTGAGGGGAGGGGATTTAAAATGGCCGCCTGCCCTCATGAGCTCAGTTCGTCAGCACACATGACGATGCCGAC